>NW_015150729.1:154649-167156 GCF_000732505.1 Cyprinodon variegatus
CAAGCTTATAATCCAAAGATGAACTGTCAAAGTAAAAACATGCATGCTGGACAATGACTTTAAGAAGTGTTTGATCACTTTCATGATCGCATTTTTAAACTGACGATTAAGAATGGCATGAATAGTTTATGGCATACTAATCTTTGGCAAATTACGATGCAGAACCTGTCACAAAAGATACTGCTGTTTTTGTCTGTTTCAACCAACCTTGATGTGTATTGTAAATATGCTGCAAAGCTGCTCTAACTCTTGTTTATTCACCTTTAGTTCCAGTTAAAGATGAGCACAATAAAAACCTACAAAATAAACTATGGCATTGGCCTATCACTTTTTGCACAAGTCATAACAGAGTCTTACCACACATGGTGTCAGAAGTGGGATTATGGCAAGCCGGCCATAGATCTGGCCTCAGATCGCAATCAAAGATGGAAGAACATGCGACTGAAAAAGGATGGGAAAGCATAAAAATGTCTGATAGATCAAATGCTAAATGGCCTGTACTCATCTAGCGCTTTTTCAAGTCGGAGGACTTGACCAAAGCACTTTACAGTACATTCAGTCATTCACCCATTCACTCACACATTCATGGTGGCAAGCTACATTGTAGCAACATCTGCCCTGGGGCTCACTAACAGAAGTGTGGCTGCCGTACACTGGGACCACCAATCCCTCTGACCACCATCAGTAGGCAATGCATATGAAGTGTCTTGCCCAAGGACACGACGACACTGAAAGCCGCATCAGGGGCTTGAACTGAAAACCCTCGGGTTGCAGGACAAACTGGTTCATCTGACACCACTGTCACTGAACTGAAACTTTGTTCACCTGAAAGTAAGTTTCTGAGTTTCACGAAGGTCTTTATGGCAGGTAAACAAAACAGAGATAAATGTGCTCAGAAGAAATTGCAAAACTTAAGAATGTCTTTGCAGCAGCCACAGCAAGTATGTCTTTCAGTCAGGATGTGATCCTGGGCAGGTTGTTGATTATAATCATAATAATGATGATGACAATGAAAGCCACAACCCCAATCAATAAGTTGCAACACTGATACAAAGATTCCCCCTTGTCATCTGGGACCCACCTTGAAGCAGACTGTATCAAATTCAAAATTCCACCCTACTGGAGTCCTGCTCCAGGCTGGGGGGCAAATAGGATACTTTGACTTTGAAAACTACCAGTTGCAGTTCAAGTCCATTGTCAAGACATGGAGGTTGCCAGAGCAAAAATGAATGTCTGATGTTATTCCACTCCTTTCTATGAAGGCGTTCGATGCCTATGCAGCCATGGATTAGGAACTTTCTCACTGTTAGAAGGGTTTAAAGCCTGCTTGGTTGATTTTACTTTTACATTTCATCAGAAACTTACTGATAAAGTTTTTGAGCAAATGGTGTACTTGCTGGTGAAATTCCTACAGAAAATACCACCGCTTCAGAGGGCCCTCACAATGATGGACCTGTCTTTACCAGCATTCCAAGGAGGACATTGAAGCTCATCATCCAAGAACAACTGCTGAGCTTTCTGCCCTATGATTTAAGGACCTGAACTCACAAGAAGAGCAGCAGCATTTTTTCTTCTAGCTCAGTCCGCGGCATCCTTACTTGTCTGGACATCAACGGTATGGGCTGGATGTTAGAGGCACCAAGAGTTCATTGAACCGACTTTCTGATGGTAAGATTTGAGGTTTTGTCACTACCAGCTGCCAGACCAGAAGTCTTCTGTATGCCCTATATAGAATAATAAGTTTACTGGTTCCTGTTATACTCCTAGAGTTTTTACTGGCTGTCTATGTGATTGTAATACGTTTATTCAGCATTGTTCATTACTTTCACTATCTCTAAAATATTTTTCTTTAAGTGAGATACATTACTTAAACAATTTAACTGTTTGGAAATACTAACATTTGTTAAATGGATCTCTATAAAATAGATAATAGTTCAACTAAGTAATACACAGCTACTTGGAAATATTAAATGATTTAAGGAGCAGAATCACGAAGTCATTAAAATGGCTGTATTATAAATTTATGTTCCAATTATTCATAAAAGCATAGAACTTATTTTTAAGTAATTGCATGTTTAGCTACTTTTGATAACGTAACAGTCAAACAATAATTTGCAAAATGATTGTGGTCAACATTTTGTGTATTTTCTTAAATAAAATCTGCTTCATAATAAAAAAAACTTTCTGGGGTTTTAACTATCATATGTATTACTTTAAATAATTATCTTTTATACTATTAAGTGGAATATGGAAGGAACCATTTTTAATATTTTACACAATGCTGATCTAACTTTGTTTACCCATAAGTAACAAATGTTTAATGAAATAAAGATATTAGTTCAAGATTTTAAGTTGTAGATTGTGTGATTGGTCTGTTAGTTGTAACCTAATCTTAGACAAAGTTTATTGTCATTTTGTATACACTCAGTGTATACAAAATGACATTACGTTACTTACAGCTTCCAACAGTGAAATGAGTATTACCCATTAAAGTGCAGCAGTTATCATCATGTACACAGTATAGGAGAAAAGAAAAACCAGATAAAAAAAATAATGGTGCAAAGGGGCAATAATGTAGAAAGGTTCAGTGCAGTTCAAACTAAATATGGTGCAAAATGCAGCAGAACATTGAGTGGTGTCTTATTTAAAGTATTATAAAGGTTTCTGCCACGTTGGTGGTGCAAAATAATATTTCAAGTGTGATGCAGAGTCCAGTTTAGAGTTTAACAGTGCAACAGTCTGATGGCAGCAAACACTTATTTTTTAGTGGTGTGCTCCCTGCTACGGATCTATGCATTTGACAGCTGTCTGACTTGTGTGATGCGGAAACAATATGACAGTAACCAGCTGAAGTTACTGCAGAACCTAAGTTACATTTACTGTAAATGATAAAAATTAGCCCACACACATCAAAGTCATATTTTAGAGTACTAGATTACAAAAGACATGTTTCAAATACAGTTCATTGCCCTGGAAAATTGTGCTTCCAATTTGTAGAAGATTCCTAATTGTTTCTCTCTATCCACAGCTGGCACTTTAATATTTCTGAAGATCTTCTTTTTTTGTTTGTTTTTTTCAGAAATGCAGAAGTTTCTGTCATTTTAAAGCAAAGCAGCATTTTTGTAATTTGTAAAAATAGCTATATAGATCTAGTACAAACTAAAAAGATCTGAGGCTTTTAGGATTTATCGATGTTTGGTTACAACTGAACAATCTTATATATGGGTGGAAAAAAAAGTTAGCTGTTTTTTGCTCGCACTGACATTTACATACAATGGCAGATACAGAGATAAAACAATGATTTCAGTGGATAACAGGAAGATTAAATGTAATGAAAGAATTGTGATCTATTTGATCATTCTAAGCTTCTAAGATCTATCACTTTTTAATATATTGTACATGTGATTGGTGACAGCAGGAGATCTCAGAAAATATATTTTAAAAACTGTTTTTATGTATTCTTATTATTCAAAGAGAAATGTAAAAGCTAATATACCTATTGTGAAAAATGCAACTCTACTTATTTGATGTGGAGAAATTGAGTGGTGCCATATTATGTCTTATTTGCTAAATTAAAGGGTTTTTTCATCAATACTGAGTCAAACTACGGGTGCAAACTGTTAGCAGTTAATGTGTGTTTGGTGTTGTATTTATTTACCATCCTGTTGAAAAAGTAAAGGCTTGACAAAACAAGCCAAGGGGGTTGCTAGGTTGTTAATGATCTGTTTGTTAGTGCAGATGAATAATTACTTTACACTCCTGACTCTTGATGGAACTGTGGCTTGAAAAGCAGCATCCAGGTTTCAAATTGTAAATCAGAAAAGAAAAAAAAAATTGTTAAAGATGCATCAATTCCAGGTCTTAGCTTTCCTTTTATAAATGTGTTAGTTTAAAATTGGATTTCAGAGTAAAAGCACCGTAACGTTTGTCTTTGGTAGGAAATGTTACATTATGATATTGTATTTCAGATTAACATAAAACTTCAATACTATTGTCATATAAATAATTCTAAGAAAACTAAACAATAACTTAATTTGAAGCGAAGCTATACTAGATGAGTTTAACCAAAAACAATTTCCAGTGAATTAAACAGTTAATGCTGGAACCACCCTGAATGAGCATGAATTGGTAGTTTTGCTTTGTTTTATGAATTTTCTATTTTTGGATTATTTATGAAACAATTCCTTGGGAGATGTTCAAAGCCTGAGGTATTGCTTTTACAACATATGCTGATTTAACTTTAACTTTAATTTAATTTCTCTTTAACTTTATCCTTGACTTGTATGTAAACATTTGTAAGAAGATTTCCAAATTTTAATTAATTTGTAATTCTTGGCAGTATCTAATAGATTCATTCGGAAAGGAACTCGAGAAACAATTAATTCATTAAAAGTCATGATTGTTTAGTTGGTTTAAAAAAGAAAAAAAAAAACTGGGGTCATGAAAGAACAGCTGTATTTATGCTACATATAATAAGCATGATTGTTTTTAACATCCAGCTCACAATACCATGTATAATTGTTTTTATAATATATATGAGCTCAATAAATTTAAATAAAATTTTAATAAGGTTTTAAAAATGCTATTGTCCAACCTACAGTCATCAGCATTTACAACAAGATTAAAAAAAAAATTCACATAAAAGTTTGGATTAAATTAAATTACCCTAAAAATCCCTGTACAAAATTTGAAATTTAAATGAACAACGCATCACACATTACGGTAATAGAAAATCAGTAGAACTTGTAAACTCCAATTATAATGGGTTTTACACTTTTATAAAAAAAAAAAAACACACACACACAAAAATCTTTTTGTTTTATAGCAAGAGAATGAGAGATCAAATGCAGATTTAGTTTTTGATTCTTTCATCTTAAAATCAATTTGGATTTTCTTCCAATTTATGAAATAGTTTTCAGCTTCAAAGAATTCTTTGAGGTCATTATTGATAAAGCTAAAACAAGAACATGATATCAACCATTAATAAGTGATGGTCCTCAAATACCCTTTGCTATTATTAAACACACTTAAAAATATCTTTAAACAGATTATCCTGGAAGCTGCTGCTAGTTTGTTTGGTGCTATGGAGAAACATTACAGTGAATCCAATATATATAATGTATAAAACAATACAATAACCTCTCTGAGTTATCATACTGTATGATAAGTCTTTATATCCTCTGTCACACTTTTCTGTTTCAGGAGTTTTAGAGACATTGTATGCTGTGGAGCTACAGGTATATGATATTGTTACTTTCAATTGTTAAGCCTTTTAATAACATATCAGTGCAAATATTTTACACACTAACTCTAGATTTCTTTTTATTTGCTAAAAATGTATGTGAGGTTAGCAACTCTCAGATGTCAAGCAGAATTCTGATTCTGCTTGAGATTTAACAAATCTGCAATTCAGCTATGACACAAAAATGACATAATCTCACTCTTTGTAATCTTACTTAATAGAATAAGATAAAGGATGGTTGAAACTGTTAATAAACCATACCACATCACTCTCTGCCCGGTTCATTTTTGGCCAAATGTTATTGAACTCACTACAAATTGTATGTATAAGTTTAATTTATGACATAACTTGATTTTATACAATAGTCCTTAATTTTTCTTATATTTAGAATTATGTACTTTTTAAAATGGCTAATAAGTGGCAAGACAGGAAACAATGTGAAGGTATTTTTAACACGTAAATCTAAGATATCGTCAGTGTGACTCAGGAACTAATATAGAGAACCCATATATAGGCTACTTTGCACAAAATCACCATGATAAGCATTAATCTTTTAAGGACAGCAGTTGTTTAGAGGGGACATTGTTAATAATTTGCATTGTAAAAGGAATTTAACTTGTCGGCCTACATGAGCTAAAGGATGTCCAGGAGGCTTGAAAACTCAATATAGAGTCCATGTCCCCTCTTCGTCCTTTAGAGACTTTTTGATGCAACCTGTGTCTAAGTTGCAAGGATCACCATCCCCAGTCCCAATGAAAAAAATTCGGCTTAAAAAGTGGAAAGTCTCAAAACGGCATTTGTAAATTTCTGAGTTTATATACTCGTATTACTCATGAATGTGTCACATTGTTGTATAAGTATGATCAAGGTTAGAGTAAGTCAGCTGTGACGTCCTCCTGAGGTGATGAAAAACACTCAGTGATTGTGTAGGTGTGCGTGTTTTTACACGTGGGTGACCAGAGATGGAGGAGCTTTGCGATAGTGTGATGTACTTTAAGATACTAAATGTGTTAGACTGAAGTGACCATGTGCCATTAGTGAGAAAAAGCTGAAGAAGAGAAAGTGATGATTTTTTTTTAAATTGATATGTTGGGAGTGGATATGTGTGGATGTGACGAATGTGTGATTAAAAAAAAAAGGAACTGTGAGAGTAAAGTTTGCAAATGGGATGAGGCAGAGACGGTAAAGATGGGTGAATAAAGGCCATAGAGAGGAGAGGAACAAAAAGAAGTGAACACGCCAGGGAAGGGTAGAGAAGAGAGAGGAACAGAGGAGTGAGGGCAATGAGCTGGATTGAATACCATCTGACAGGTCCAGCTGGGAGTTTGCCCACCCTGCAGCACCACAAAACCCCTCAATATGGAGGCCAATTACTGCTGCCCGTGTGACCGTGGCATGGCAGCATCAGAGATGCAACCCTCCTCCGTGCCTTTCCTTTCACTTTTTTTGTGGCTTACTCCCCTCCTTGTTTCCTCACCCCTCCGCCACTCCTTAAAATAAATAAATAAAAAAAACTCTGCCACCATCTGTGCAGAGTAACAACAACCTCTATACCCTACAATGCGCGACACAAGCTCCACGCTGCAGAAATACATTTTCTTTTTTGCTTTTTCAATTACACAACCCAAGTGTGCAAATGTTAAAATGTGATTTTGACCACATAACCTCATGCTGTGAGTTATGATGCTCCCACATTCACTCGTTCTTATAAAGGCAATCATTGCTGAACAAAGTTGGTATAACCATCACTTAAATCCTACAGAAAAAAAAATAAAATAAAAAAATCATTATCATTCAGTCTCAATGTCTTTTCCTTGCACCACATTTGGTCCCTATTGTTAAATGCAACATACAAAAAAAGATAAGTGACAAAAAAAAAAAAAAACTACCCAAATAAAAGTAAAAATGTTAGCAAATCATTAAAATCTTTGCAAAAAAAAAAATGGAAAAAGGCAAAGCAGAAAGGATAATACAAAACATTGATAATGCACACATAAACTCAGTGATGGTGTGTTAAAGGTTGTGTCGCAAATGTCTCCGTATTGTATGCTTTCATTGTTCCTGAAGATGCAGTGGAATTTCACTCCTTGCCAGCTTCAACTACATCCCATTCCATAGATCTGGGGCGTGGTGCTCAGCCTGGCAGGGAGGGTGAGTGGTGATGTAGAGGCACAGAATGCCCACAGCAGTGGAGGTCACTCTCAAATTTAGCTCTGCATGCCGCCTTACAAAATCAGATAAGTGAACAGTTCAACCAGTGAGGAAGAAGTGACAAACAGAGCATGTCTTACATACATCATGCATGCACAAATACTGCCCCCCAGGAGATTCCTTCTGAGGGATTTTCACCTTTATCTGTTCACATAATTAAACATTTTTAAAAGGCTTATCTGCTTTAGCCTACTTTCAATGATTTAAAAAAAAAATCTTTTTCTCACTGAAATTTTTTCATAATCCACAAATAATTAATCCGATAAATGTTTGTCTAATTGAATAAATGGGGATAAAGCTGTCCAGATGGAGGTGTAAGCACAGTGGGTCTGCCTGGATGAGCTTATGGGGTTTCCACTGAATCGGCTGATCACTTTTAAAACAGTGAAACTGACCCAGGGTGGATTATTTAATTACAGTAATTGCATGGCATTATTATAAACATTTATATAAACAGCTTCCCAATGACTGCGATCCAAATTAATTGATTTTATGCATTTTTAGTCGTGTCAGTTAAGCCTATTTGTCACAGATATTTAGAGCAACCACATGCTGCCAGACCTCAAAGTCACACAATCGGGTAATTTTATCATTGGATTTAACTGAGGAAAGTATTTCAAATAATAATAAGGAAATTAATATATATATAAAAAAACTATATTTAACTTTACTTGTTATTATTATAAATTGTATTATTATTTTCACTATTATTATAATTAGTAGTAATAGTAGTAATAGTAGTAATAGTAGTCTAAGTAGAATTAGAAATGTGGTGCATGAAAGTCCTCCATCCCTATTTTGCGGTCAGCAGCAAGTGCGTGACCGCAAACCTGCAAAAAGGTCTCACTGTTTTATATAGGGGCCACGCGTGGACACTGTGCCACCTATAACAGTGGAGAATAATGAACAGATGCTGAGTGAATTAGGAAAGAAACACCGGGTCCCTCCCACAAGGGCCCCCTTTGGCAGGGGCCGCCTGGCTGCCACGTGGCGCAGCTGGCACCGGGTCGTCCGCGATGGTGGGCTTTCCATTGGTCTCTGGCTTTACTGGTGCTCTGCAGACATTTAGCGACTTGGCACTTCCTTCTCGCCATCAAATTGTCGGTGCCACCCGCCGCCGCACTTCAGAGGGAAAAGGAAAAAATCTAATTGAGAAGGAGCAGATAGTAATAAAAATAATACATTAAACGCGACAACTTGATAGCCTCATGCACTCTCAGGACCATACTTTAATTAAAAATGGACAAAGAGTCAAGAGACCATCTTTAAAAGATTTAATAATAGTTCTGATAATAGTATAAAAGTCTAAATAGAACTAAAAAGAAAATATATTTTCATTCCTTCGGCTACAAGTGTCCAAAAAGCGCGACAATCCTGTTAAAAAATTAATAAATAAATAAAATGAAATCATCTTATATAGGTTGTCTGATGAAAAGCAGTATATTTTAATTCCATTGTTAAATAATTTACGTTGTGAAATTCTGAAAACAAACAAACAGAAAACACACCAACCAAACCATAATATAATATTTTACGCAGATTTGAATAAAACAGCCGCTTAATATTTTAAATTGGTTTAATATATATATATATATATATATATATATATATATATATATATATATATATATATATATATATATAGGCAAAACTGCACATTGTAAATTGGCATAAAGTAAATTTCTGGGGGTTTTTTTGTGTTGCTCTAAGCGTTTTCTTCTAAAATTTCAATTTCAACAATAGCCGTGCACTCTTTTTAGCTTTACTTAAATGTCGCAGTATGTTTTGAATTCCTATCTATGTCTGATTAAATCTGTTATAATAAGAGTCCTCTCTGCGTTGGGCCTTTTTCTGGGGTTGAAGATGGCCCACTGTCCGGATTCTGCATCAGAAGGGCTCCTTGTGTTTATTTAGTGTCTCTGTTCAACCTTATATAAAATCACAAAACAAACAAACAAATAAAAGATCTCTCTCTCAACATGTATACATATTTATATCGACTTATACTTTATACGTTTGTTTTCTGTAGTTTTCACGGATACATTTCAACATTTTCTGGCCAGTTTCAGGTTGGATGGGTCATCAACTGCACTGATTACCCCTGGATGTCAGTGACAACACATGAGGCCCGGGGCTCTGGTCCAAAACCCATGACTCTAATATGCATGAACTCAGAATATCCAAAAAGTGATTTGAAAGAAGTGTAGGTTTAAATGGATTAACTAATTAAACGCTGGAGGCCTACTTTTTATTTTTCAAAAACAAAATACGAAATCGGATCTATTTGCTGTTTTTTGGCTTTGTATAAAATCTCAGATATTTTTATTTGGATCTTTAAAAAGGTTTGCAATTTATTTTTTGCATCTGGACATAACCTAATCATAGCACTCACCTGAGAATCGAACCAGTGTGTGAATGGGCTCAGACCAGAGAAACAGTGACCAGAGATCACGCATACTTGGATCATAGAAATATTCTGCATAAGGCCTGATAGCTCTGAAGGAATGGGCTGAATTTAACTTAGTAAAAAAAAATAAGAAAGGATGCACCAGAAATATATAACTTCAGTGCATAAATATTATATATTATATTTCTAAGCTCTAATATAGTTTCTACAAAATGATTTTGTTCTTAAAACTAATCTGGGGCATTTGGCACATTTGAGTCTGAAACTGGGTAAATTGTAGGATACATTTAATTGATTAATTACTTTTTAATTTTTCTTAAATAATTCTCTGTTTCGTGAGATGTTGTGCATAAACTGTTTTACAAAGTAAAATGAACCACAGTAAAATGTGTGGCTAATTTCGCATGGGGCTCCAGGATGGCGTTTTGCAACAGGTAAGATATTTATTAAATTTAATTTAAATGATCAAACTGGGTCATCTAAATTCCCCGGATTTATTTTAGGTCAATGGATTGACATGTTTAAACCTGAAACCAATTTCCAGAGCAACAGGTTGATCAAATATATAGTGAATTTTATTTTATCAATACTTTTATACATAAATTTGGATCCAGCAATGTTTTTCAAATAGTCTAAAACTGTGTTGACATAAGAATATAGTTCAAGTAAAAAAAAAAAAAAAAAGTAATTTGTTGATATAATGGACAGCTTTATCTTTGAGGTGCTCTTCATGAATCATGCGAATTAAAACAAAGACAACCATTTTTTATGAGGAAAATAACATTTCCATCATTTATTTTTCTTTTTAGTTTTTTATTTCTTAATTCTTTTTCCTTGTTTACATCAAAATAAGTTGGCCCAACTCAGACAATTATAAAACACTTTCTTTTATTATGTCTGTTGTTTGGTCACAACATGTTCCTAGTTGACTTTTACATTTTAAATTGCACTCATTCTGCATATAGGAATAATTTTACTGAACACACTTTTTGATAGGATGTACAACAGTATAGAGGTAACATACAGAAGATATTCATTCAGGAGCTCCGACTGTTGTTTTAATAATAAACGCTTTAGGATTGTCTCTGTAAAGTCGGTAAGTCTGCAGTTTTCCCTTTTTTGAAGCTTAGTTGTGGAAAAAAGCGTTCAGGTCCTCATAAGGTGGCGCCCTGTCGTGGTGCAGGTGGACGTCGTGAAAAGGTGGGATGTTTTCTGAGTGCGCGCCTCCACTGCGCGCTCCCGATGCTCCAAAATGTAGGCTATGGCTGGGCCTGGATGTGGTCAGTCCGGTGTAATGCATAGAGTAATGATAGCTCCTGTCTGTGTCTGAGGTCTCATGCTGCTTCCCGGACAGGCCGCCGTTCAGGCACACCGGTGGGCTGTGCTGGCCCTCATAGTCCGGGCTGTTGTAGTCTGGGGACGTCCCGCCCGGCATATACACAGACTCGTACCCGGAGGCGCTGTAGGAATGGGCCCGCATGTTGAGGGACCCGGCTCCGGGCTGGTAGTGAGGACTAGAGAGGCGGGAGCAGCGGTAGGAGTAGGGGTGGACTGAGAACGGAGAATTTGGCATGTGGAAGCGAGCTCCGTCTGCGCACTGCTCGGTTAGGAAGTTCCTAGTGTTGAGCTGCAGACATCCCGCCACCAGATTGGTGGTAGGCTGGGACAAGCCTTTACACAACATCTGCACGTAGGTCACCACATCTGGACGTTTCCCGTTGCGTAAAATCTCACCGAGGGCTAGAATATAATTCTTGGCCAGCCGCAGAGTCTCTATTTTGGAGAGTTTCTGGGTTTTGGAGTAGCAGGGAACCACCTTGCGCAGGTTGTCCAGCGCTGAGTTAAGATCGTGCATGCGCGTGCGCTCCCGCGCGTTGGCCTTCATACGGCGCATCTTGGAGCGCTCCACACGCGCGGCGGTCATTTTGCGCTTCTTTGGGCCGCGCTTCTTGGGTTTATCCCCGCCGTT
Source organism: Cyprinodon variegatus (assembly GCF_000732505.1). NCBI lineage: Eukaryota > Metazoa > Chordata > Actinopteri > Cyprinodontiformes > Cyprinodontidae > Cyprinodon > Cyprinodon variegatus. Next base: position 166,479 of record NW_015150729.1, read on the forward strand.
CTCGTCCCCGCACTCCTCTTCCTCCTCACCATCGTCGTCGTCATCGTCGTCGTCTCCAGCCATCTCGGACTCTGCCCGGCTGCTGCCTTCCTGGGGCTCGTCCAAGTCGTCCTCTCCGAGGTGGCACGGCTCGCGTTCCTCCTTCACTTTGCATCCGTCTCTCTCGGTGTCCTCCACCCACTCCGCCGCCAACCGCTGGACGTCCGGCAGCACCTCGCTGAACAGACGGCTCAACATCGTGGCAGGCAACCTGCAAGAAGCAGACATAAGGCTTCAGCTGGACGATCAGGATCAAATCTACATTTCCATTCTCTTCTGCTTTGTCCTATCTTAACAGAAAAAAAGCAACTAGTGCATTCAAATAAAATTTTCTTTAGGCTAAGGTTATTTTTTTTCACGAACTCTAGTGTCTAATTAAATCCATAATATGCCTCTTTATAAAGTTAAATTATCCTCTTTCTGGAAGCAACATAAAATAAATGTATTTTCCTTTTCGTTTCACCCCTTACCCATTTCATATGTTTGTAGATATAGCCGTTTGGAAGCAAACTTTTCAGTAAACAAATCTAGTCGTTTCATAGCAACAATGCTTGATTACATACATACATTTGCAACCAATAAGAATAATTCCCTGTAGGCACCAGGTCAATCAATTCTTAAGCCTATTTGAGCCAATTC
>NW_015150729.1:167308-171209 GCF_000732505.1 Cyprinodon variegatus
GTAGCCATTTGAAGAACTGGTAGGCCTAAATTTTCAGCTCTGGGAATGAAATGGAACCATTGATCATGTGTTTTGACAATATGCCAATCTGTATCTAGGAATCCCTGATGAAGGGTTATACTGATGGCCTACTGTGAGGAATTCTAGTTATATTAATCGATTGAAAGATATCTACCAGTAGCAGCTAGCTCATTTATTTGAGTCTAAAATGTCATTCTTCATGGGAGTAAAATGGCCCTTATTATGATCAGAGCAAACAATATTGAAAATAGGTCTTCAGACAGAGATTTCAGCCATAGCCAGGCAATGCAAACTGTTTAGAGCCAACCCAACAGGCCATCATGGGTCCCCATACCTTCAATTTTGTTGATAGGATATTTATTAGTTAGCCTTTTCCCCTCAATTTTTTATTTTATTGCATTTTTCATCAGTCATTTTATTCCATCATTACTTTCTATGAATTGAAAAATGGACCAATTGTAAAAGAAACAAACATATATATATATATATATATATATATATATATATATATATATATATATATATATATAATTAACTGTTATGTTATCAGTTGCACTTCAATGTCAGTAGCTGCTGCTTATGTTTTTGCTAATGTCTTCACACTGTGTTTAATGCTTATTCAATACCCTGTGCAATAATTATTAAATTATAACTATATTGTATCACATTACTATTAAAATGTAAAGAACTATTGTATCTGAAAGAAACATGCAAGCATGGAGCAACATAACAGACTTGTTATTGCCGTTGTGGTAGATGGTGGGTTATGAGTTTAAGAAACGGGGGCCTAAGATTAAATTTGGCACAGGGTCTCTAAGGATCTTAGGATCGGCTATGTCATACGTGAAATCTGTTTCATTTCATTTCATCTGTGATCATTTCCTTCATCATTTATCATAACAATTAAGGATAAATGAAAGGAAATACATGTTAAAATGATGGGGACTGGTATGAGTCTATATGTTTAAAATGGGTTGTTTAGAGGTTAGACAGACAGACAGACAGACAGACAGACAGACAGACAGACAGACAGACAGACAGACCTGTAGGGGTCATGCCTATCCCAGCTTCTCATGGCAGTGATGAAATTAGCAGCACATGTTATCTATTTATCCCTATTTAGAGCTGCAGATTCTTCTAAGATACAAACTATTAAGACCCCAGAGCAAAATAAACTCTTAGTGACTCTCCATTGGGCAGGTATTATTTACCTGGATCAGCAAAACTAATAACTTTTCTATTGGATGTTGATTCATCATAGATTATATATTAAGTCTTCAGCAAGTGCGAAACGTCTCAAATGAGGTTTCGACTTGACATGCAGTTGATCATCATGGTCCCACAGAGATGGCTCTATTTCTATTTTTGACCAGATATCATATTTTGATAAACTGTTTGGATGAGAAGGATTGGACGCTCTGAAGAAAGCTAGAAAATATAGGAATCAATGGATGTTGATTGCTTTGAGTTTGTATGAATTATATCTCCAGTATAATCTTATAGTGTTCGAATAGTCTATTCGTCTCAGTCTTCTAATAACGTTAAAATGATAAGGTAAAATAGCAGGACATTTTTTCTTGTCAAACATGTAAGTGTAATGGAAAAGACAACTTAATATAACGATATGTATATTAATAGTAATGTTTAATCCAACCCAATTCCTAATTTTGTTAAAGAAATTGGAAATATAATCTGACCAGATGGCCTTTGATTGTCCTCTTATTAGCTATTTTTTCATATCTACCCCGCTGGCCTTTGAAAGTCTCCATACAAATTCGATAAAATGCTATAATTTTATTGCATGAACAATCAGAGGCAGATGCTCCGCGGCCTAAACCTGCGCTTTGGGCAGCGCGCGTTTATTCCCAGGAGGCTATGAACTGTAGTTAAGCATGCACCAGACATACCAACACGACCAGGCCTCAAATTAGATATAAAATATATTTTTTTTTCTTCTATCAGGTTAAACAGATTGTTCAAAATCGTTAAGTTATATCCCTACAAAATCCTTTCATTTATCAGTTAAAAAGACTTATATTTCAGTGAATTTATTCCATCATTACGCACAGCATGCGTGGAGAAATTCATCCATATTCCAGAGGCTAGATCTGGATCGCCATACATAATGGCAATAAACCAGTCTGGTTCAGAAGGAAAGATATGCACTGAAAATGCATTTTAATCTTTATATTTGTAAGATTGTCTATTCCATCCATAAGCTCAGCTGTGCGCCTGGAGTCTAAGGGTGATTTTTGTTGCCACTCTAATCTTGTAAGCAAAATGTAATTAATGCCAACCAATACCTTGTCAATTAGCCCGTGTATCTCTGTGGAGATTTCAACCCCCACAGTGGCTCAGAGGAGCGCTGTGCACGAACACAAACACACACATGCGCGTGCAATCACAAATAAATTATACCCATTTTCTAAAATAAATAAAATTCTAGTTGATATATATATATATATATATATATATATATATATATATATATATATATATATATATATATATATATATATATATGTGTGTGTGTGTGTGTGTAAGTGTGTGTGTGATTATGTTGATTTATTTAAACCATCAACTTATTATTTTCAATTAAACATGCAAGAATGGGCACATGCAAAATGAACAATGAGAGGGTTTAAAGCGAGTTTTGTGTGATTTCTTAGTAAAAAAGAATATAAAGGGCGTTTTAGGCATTTAAATGATCATTATACATTAATATTCTCCGTAGCTGCAGGAGAAATAATGACAAAGGCAAGGCAGAGCATGAGATGGTTAACTTACCTCCGTGGTGGAGCTCAGTGACCGGGCAAAGTGTTTTTTTTTTTTAGACCATCTCTCTCCGGGTGGGCATCACGTCCGCAAGCCCTGCGTGGATATTGAGGAGATGATGCGTGGATGTGTCCTGCCACTCAGTTTCTGTGTGGATCCTCTGCTGCTGCTGCTGCTCTGTCTGGATCTGCTGCACAGACAGTGAGGAGAGGGAGACGTGTGCCACCTCAGAGGCGGGACCGGGTGGGTTACATACCAGTTCTGATGCCAGGCCCATATGGCTGGCACGTCATTGGCAGGAGCCATCACATGAGAGCCGGTGATTGACATGCGGCCGCATTCACTGAGCCCCCCCCCCCTCCCTTTCCACTCCCCCACTCCCCCAGGGGAGAAGGACTCGCCATCTGTCACAGAGCTAAAAGGGAAAAAATGGAATAAGAGAAAGATGGCATAAATAAAAATGCTTCTTATAGCCTCTATCTTTTGGAGGGAAATGGGTTAATCTCATGTAGGGATTTAGGAAAACAATCCCCTTAATAGAAATAATTATAGTAAGCTAAAAAAAAAAAAAAAAAAATCATATCTGAGTACTGTGAAACAAAGACCATGATTAGACAGTGTTAGTCTCACTATGGACTAATAATATGCACAGTAGCAGAGGTAAAAATACTGTTCTCACTGCAGTATTAAGAGAATGCCTGAACAATTTTAGTTTACAAAGAAAACTAAAAAAATAAACCAACATAGTTATTTAAAATCCTATAGAGGTCCAGGAGTGCCAAATCTAAAAAACAGACAATAGAAACTGCATCACTATGTCATGAAAATTGCAAGCAAATGCATATTTTAAAAAGCACTTTATTAATAAATGCTTTGACCTTAAAATATGTATGGAGTAGTATGGATGCCACAATTTAGAAAAACACAGCAAATCATTAAAGTACTCCTTAAGAGCCAATGTGTATCTAAATTGGAGGGGGAAAAAAAGTTTAATCGCTCAGTAAACATACAGTTAAATTAAATCACAGCTGGCCAATAAGGTGAGTTGGGGCAACACCCTTTCTGATAAAAGAGAAGGAAATGTATATATTATATATATATATAT
>NW_015150729.1:171524-181018 GCF_000732505.1 Cyprinodon variegatus
TATATATATATATATATATATATATATATATATATATATATATATATATATATATATATATTGTTAATATGCCAGTATTAATAAAAAAAGAACGTTTTTTTTATGTTATACAACTATCACTTTTTTATTTGTTACATAAAACAAATATATAATATATGTATTTTGCATGCTGAACCTTTGATTGATTCTATCTTTCCCCTTTACATCAAATTAAGAGGACGGGGCTGAATTTGCCCTCCCTAAAATAGTAACTTGTAAGTAGATTTGCTGCATTGGTTTAACTAATCACATATTAGAGTTGATTTAATAAGCAAAATGGTATTTTAAATTTACAGTAAAAGAAGCATTGAATAATGAATAAAACAATTGTAAAGGACTTTAAAATATAATGACCATTTTAACAAATTAACTTTACATCTTACCAAGTATTTATGGTGATAATGGATATTCAATATTCAATAAACTATTTCTGTTTTCCTGACCTTCCGTTCATACAGAGAAGATTCATTGTTCATTGCATGCACAAATGATCATGATCTTCAAAGCTAAGAAAACTCTACGATGGCCAGTCAAAGGCTACGGATAAATAAATATCTGGGCTGCAACTGAGATCAGAGTCAGGGTGCAATTGCCTAAACGAGTCAATTGAACTGAGCTAAGCAGAGCGTCCCGTTTGTGCTGCCAGGCTTGGCACAGGTGCCATGTGGGCGGACAGTGCCAAAGGTGGCAGAGGCACAGATTGCAGAGAGGGAGCAGAAGTCAAAGAATAAGAAAGGGAATGAATAATAAGCACGAAAACAAGGGGGAGCGGGCTTATAATCTCCATCGTATTATTGATGCAAAGTTTGCATACTATTGAGCGAGTTCTACCTCTTTTTTTTTTTACTAAAAGAGATAAATGTTAAAGTGCTGTTGTTCCCAATCCTCTCATTAAAATTTAGCCAAGGAAAACATGGACCAGGTTTCACACACATGGAGAATCAGCACAGTTTGCGCAAATGTAACTCATTTACATATCTTTTTAGATCATGCAAACATTATCTTTAAGGAACAAGCTGCATTCATAGTTTTTCTATAGTTGAAACATTACAGGTTTTTTTTCTTTTACTAACTAATGAAAATAAGCGAATCGTGATTTATTCAACTGTAAAGATAAAGAAAAACATAACAAAAGCAGTCAGACATGAAAATATTTAATAACAGACAAATTCTGGGAGATAATTGCAAATACATACAGAACAAACAGTCAAAAGAGCACATACATAGCCTCTTTAAAATTAAATATGTTCAATTAGAGGAAACAAACAAAAAGGGAACCTAATTAAGGTGAGAAAGTGAAGATGATTATGATTTTAAATGGACAAGCTTTAAACTAAACCACTGAAATAGACTTGTATAGTCACTATATAGTCTTCAACATCTACAACATCTCGCTGAAGAAATATATATGATTTACAACAACATTTATTTCCATTTGGGATTACCAAAGTATTTTTAGTAGAACCAAATTGAATATTAATAGTTGCTGTGTTGTGGAAAAGTGGATCTCTGGCCTCGTCTCAGATCTTTTATAGCCTCTAACATGTTGCCTGGTGTTTTCTTCCCATCATCTTTAGCTAACGTCTTGGTTCCTGCTGAGATGATGTGTCCTATGATATTGACATTATGGTCACCACCCAGTGTTCAAGAGGATGTGCAGTTTTTCCTGTTTTAAAAAAACAGCACTATTTTCTTAATGTATCTGTGTCCCCGCTTCTCCTGACTTAAAATAGGATTTCTTTAATTTTTTTCAACACTCTTCTTATCATTCTCCTGTCAAGTGCACAACTAAATACTTGATGATTCCCCCTGAACTGTGAAGTCAAAATCTCTACCATATCTTCATAGGGTTGTAGTTGTTCCACATTGTTTTCATTTTATTGGAATGTCTTTTTGAGCGGCACATATTATCATTTTATCACCATTTAGATTTTAATGTATTTTTGTGAGATTTCTGGTGCATAGGATTTTGTTCCATTTTTTAGACCTCTTCTCAACTTTCTCCCTGATTTTTCTGCTCCATTACTTGGCTTTTCTGATGTTGTTTGCTCTGTAATGTTGTCTTATAAACCAAAGTGGGATTTAACAGTTGTTTCTTCTACTGTTATCAAATTATTTTACAGATTAAGTAATTTACAAAGGTTACATTTAATTTAAATGTGTTTTATGGGCAGCATGCTGTTGTTCCTTAATATTAAATTCGCAACAATACATCCTACTTTTGCAAGACACCATCAATGTTTTCTAATCCTTCCAGCAAAACAAAGAGTAATGTAGGATATACACACACATATATTTACAGTGCCTTAAAATTACTATTACAAAAACTATTACTGTAAAAGAATGCTGCAACCCCCTTTTCTATAGAGAAATTAGGCAGAGAAATTGAAAATATAGATAAATAAAGATTCATACAAAACATCAGCAACATATTTACAAGAAATAATTTAGCATTGTTCTTTTTCTTGGTCCTTTGTGTGAAAACTAATGTGGCATTTATACAGAGTTTGTTCTGCTCACAGGCTCATATTAAGGAATTAATGCTGTAAAATGTAAATATTATCTCCCTTTTTAATTATATTGAAATAAAAAGGGTTTATTTTTATTGTAAAGAAGATGATTTCTCCAGACCCAAATTACATTTAAATCTCTTACTAATAACAATATAATGTAATGTATAAAAATGATATATTGGGGTTTATGCAAGATAGCAACCCTAACCCTAGCTTACCCTACTTTTAATTGGATAGCAAAATGTCATTAAGATCTTTTCTATATAAAATGTAAATATCAGACGTAATTAGAGCATGGATATTAAGACTTTGAATCAATTTTGAGGTTTCAAACATGCTTGTTTGGTTGTCAAGTGTCTATTATTTAGATATGAGCGACATCTGCTGGTTAAAAGGAGCTACTACATTTGGCTGCAAGATTCTTTCAAAACAAGCAAAACCTTGTGTTGTTCTGCTTATAATAACCATTTAAAGCACCAGTGGATTTATTATTATATGATGTGTCCTTTTCTAAATACAGTTAGCGATTTTATTGTCGACAAGTATCACATTTTGGTGATAATCTGTAATAAACCATGAGTATGTGTGTTAAAAACGAACAGAGCGTTATCCGCTTGCGTCCTCTTGTGGTGGTCTATCAAAACTACAAATGGATAAAAATACACGTGTTTATATTTTGGTCTTAAATATTAAAAATCATAAAGGAATTACCACGAAAAACATAGTTATTTACATGATTCCATCCTTGCGCTCTGTTGATGTTCCAGTTTATGCCCAGAACCCAGCAAGTCAGCGCTCTGTTTATTATCAAATGTTTATAGAATCACAAAAAAGGTACATTTCCTGCAATAGATGGGGAGTTAGTGAAAAAAAATGTAACAATCCATCATCATTAAAATGTGACTTATAAGTTTCTTTCAAAAAAATTTGACTCATACATAAAAGGCAGGTTTTATGGCTTCATTGCTGATTATTACCCTGGCTGTCATCTCAGGTGGACAGCCATGCTTTAGTTAGTCTTCATTTATGCCTTCCCCTTTTTATTATCAGATAATGTGCTCTGAGAGATGTCCAAAGCGTAGATTTTTTTCTATAACCTAATTCTGCTTTAAGCACCTCAACAACTTTTTTCTCTGACCTTTTTGCTGTACTTCTTAGTCTTCATTATGTGCTTTGTTTTCTAACACTTTTCCAAAAAACTTTCTATATTCATTAAGACAATGGTAGACTAGCTCCTTGGTGGCTTTGTTTGGGAAAGAAACATAGTTAAGAAGATAAGATGGTTTTCAGGTCAAGAGGATGGAGGAGAGCACATATAGTTACAGGGCTGCCCACTTTTCACCAAACCTTGGGGTGAGATTTTGAAATAGTTTAGACATGCAACCCTGTCAGGGTTAGATGAGGACAGGTGCGGCTATAGGTTGGAGGTTTTCACAGGATTTAACTGAAACAAAGTGGCAAAATTTGGGATTTTTATAGTACAGTAAATGTTACTGGGTAACAATCAGTGGTCTGTAGTTATGTGGAACATTTTTCTCACAATATACATTATTTTCTACATTCTGGTGATTTTTAGAGAATTTAAGTAAAGAAAAATGGGCCCTACTAAAATACTTGCATCTTAAATATACTTTAAACTAATAATTTCACAACTTTGTTCAATTATTCTCTGCAGTTCAAGTAAATTAAAAAATGGGGAACTAATAAACTATTACTGGATTACTGGCACTGATACAGGAACCAGTGCAATTGAAACCGATGCAAACTACACTGTGTATGAATATTTGGTAATAGGCTAAGGATTAACATGCTTTATTCATTATTTTATTAGTTTTTCTTAAAATTGACAAAACTGCTAAACAATTCAGGTTTTTCTAGGAGGCTGTAGATATTATAAATATTCACCATGACAGAAGATGGCACTTCTCTGAATGTTTCCTTTGGAAACTGTGATGAGAATTAAGTTTATAAACATATTCAATTGACCAAAATAAAGATAAATGGATATGATAAGTAATAATTAAAGAAGAACATCCCTGAGGTTTTTCCTCTATGAATCCAGCATAGATGAGCTGTTCTGCATCCTCTCTAAATGTGGTTGGTCTTTTATTGGGTGGCTAATCTTTTGAAAAATAAAATGCAATGTTTTTCTTTTTTTTTTTTTTCTTTTTGTGGACCCTTGGGTTTGGGAAGCAAACCTGAAAGCTTTAAGAATTAAAATATTTGTGTTGGTTTAAAAACGCGGACTGGATTTTGATCACCCTGGTATTTTTATACATAAATAAGTGGAACTGAGTTGAGTTTTCATGTCTGACATTTTCTATATTCTATATATACTATTTTTTCGCGATTTTGTTCTTGTAACCAAAAATTATAAACCAAATGAAACTTATAGCCTACTGTGAATAAAGTGCATGCTCCTTTATTTTGTCACTTTAAGTAACACTAGAAAATGCATATAAGAACATGACAACAAGCTGCACCGCAAAATCTGCAACATGTTTAAAGTAGATGTTTGAATGATATATAAAAAAAATACTTTTTACTTTTTATTGGCAGAAATTGGGGGGCTCTAAATAAGAATATTGAGGCCACTTTGAACTCACATGCAACACAATTTCTAGCTCGGCCACTTTGAAATGACAAATTTCCTACTGCAACTGAAAGCATCATAAAGCTCGGTTTCTGCTCGTTAAGTGGAACAGGTCAGTAATCACAGAGGGGCTGGCATACGGTCAGATACTGACTGAGGGGAGGTTAGAAAACGCATGAGAGAGTGAGAGGAAGCTGTAAAACCTCCGAAGAGACAAACAGAGACTCAGTTAGATGTTTCCATTTATTCACACCTGCTTCAAACTGACTATCGGATAATTAACATCTAACTGAACCGACATTGCCGCGATCACCTGGATCAAACCGGATGTCATTGCTTAGGGCTGCGGGAAGAGACAGCCTAAAAGTGATGGAGCCTCTGCTACCAACAGAGCCAGAGATGATGGAGAGAGCGCAGGACAGGGGCGCGCGGAAGAAGATTCACTTTTCAGTGCCCTCCTCTTTGCCTCTGCAACTGGATCCGCTGCAGGTGGAGATGGTGAGCCCCACAGCGCTCTGTTTGCAGATAAATCCATTCCTGTAGAGACATTTAAATGGCTATAAGGGTTGTTATTGAAGCTTATTTTTCACTCTCCAACAATTTGCTCCTTAGGATCTTCTTGTATCTTAAGCCATGTGGGCTGGGCGTGACATAATTAATTCATTCTTGTTTGAGCTACAGTCTGTCAAGTTGATTTGTAGGTTGTTGTTGTTTTTTTCTTTTACTCATATGCAAAATTAAATAGAGAACCGGTGAGTTTTAACGTTTTATTTACAAAAGGCACCCAGAATCTGGAAGAAATGAACTGCAAGAAGTCAGCTGAAGTTTCAGGTTGGTCTGAGGGGAGAAAGCAGACTGATCAGGAAGGAGGTGGTTTTGTTTAGAGTCAAAGGCAAGGACAAAACCTGTTAAAAAAAAAAAAAAAAAAACTCTTCTAGAGGAAAATGGACTAGAGAATGGAGAACCTTTGCAGTCAGAGTGGCCAAATATGGTGACCTCAAAAAAAAAAAAAAAAAAAAACTCTTCTAGAGGAAAATGGACTAGAGAATGGAGAACCTTTGCAGTCAGAGTGGCCAAATATGGTGACCTCAAGATGTTATACAGACTCTATATAGACTATAATTTAACAAACTTTAGATTAAGATGAGCCTTTTTTTAGCCAAGAAATGCAGGATAAAAGCCACATTGTATTGAAAAAGAGTTGTTATGTTGTTTCTTATTGTCTTATTTGTTACATCACAAAGCCGGCCATTTTAATAGTTTTGAGAACAGAGATATTAAGCAGTTATCTATGCAAGTTTTTTATCATTTCTTGTAGCTGATAAAGACAATCACAGCATCCATCCATCCATCCATCCATCCATCCATCCATCCATCCATCCATCCATCCATCCATCCATCCATCCATCCATCCATCCATCCACTGAATAAGACAGTCCTCCCCTTCTTGCCGCCAAGGTTAAAATGCATTTACGTAACTTCGTAGCAAGACTTTACCAAACTCTGTCTTTCACTCCACATTACTCTGTGGGCAGCAGCTCTGGGATTAAGCTGAGCCTTGCAGCCTTACAGTTTTTTGGAGCCTTTAAAAGTAATGTGGGTTGTCTGCCCTTCAAAGGGGTGGAGGATGAGGAGGAAGTGGGGGATAAAGCTGCCATCTGTAATGCTGGGAATGAGATTTGTCTAAGCATAACAGAAGCCGTATAACCACATATGTGAAATGAAAGAAGGTCACATTATTACTCATGTAAAGGGAGGAGGTGGTGGTGTGCTTGTTATGTAAAATGAAGCTTTAGCCTAAGGCTGAATCATTTTTAATTAAATCCAGGTAAAACATACAAGCCCATGTGAGAAACTGTATGTTTGTGTGCAGATTGTTGTTAATTATTTTACTAATGGTTGCAAACTGTTTCCTGCAATATTTTTTGATTTCCTCTTCACTACAGATTCTACCTAATCTTCTATTCTGCTTGTAGCAACAGCTTATTGAAGGAGACAGGTGTCATGTCAAAGATCTGAATTTTCCCAAGTGGATCAAACAAATGTTTACAAAAAAAAAAAAATCTGTTTGTAAGCTTATTCTTTCTTGGAATGTATAAATAAACAGATAAATCATCACTAGTCACTTAAATACTTCTTGAACATCTGCTTTTTTCAGCTTATTAATCCCAAGTGGCGATCTATTTTATTTGCCCCTTCTAGTCAAAGAGGCATGTCCTCATTTGCTCTATCAGTCTCCAATTAAAGTGACTTTAAGTATTTTTAGGCCTGGAACTTTGTCACATGTTTTGACCTTAAGAACAGAACCATGAATGCATATTAAAAACATACTGTCTGTTAGACCATCAAAGAGTATTTCTTACTTCTGAAGTAAAAAGATGATGCCTAAATAAATAATAAAGTCTAGTTCAACAAATGACCACCAGAAGTCCCCTACCTAGTAAAGACAGGTTGACTTAACTTTAATTTAATGTCAGTATGTGTTATTGTTCCATCTGAGGTTTGTTAGAGGATATCGGTGAACCAGCAGAACCATGAAGACCAGGTAAAAAGTTATGGAGAATTTTAATAGGATTTTGTAATTAAATAAAGGGGGACTGGTGGCCTAGTGGCTGGGGCATTGAGCTTAGAATCCTGAGGTTCTTAGTTCGAGCCCCACGGACTGCCACTCTGAGAAAGACCCTTAACCGCCATACTGCTCCTCGGCAAAGCACAATGGTAGCCCATCCCATCCCCATCCATGTTTGTTAAAGAACACTACTGCCATTTACCGGTTTGTGACGTCACGATATGGTGTCTGCAGTTGAGCAAGTCCCAGTGCTTTATCTGGTGTTTTCACAACGCCCTACTATCCAATTCATCTTGAAAACATTCTCTTTTGAAATGTTGGCTATATAGTACATGCTTTTTTTTCTGGCCAGAAGTTGGATGGCAAATCCTCCCTCTTTAAGTTGGCAATCCAACAACCAGGACCGCAGTAACCCGTCTATGGAGGATCATGCATCGGAAAGGTGAAATAACGATTCTTTTATTCACTTAATTAAATAACCGCAAACGTATTTGTTTTAGGTATAGATAATGACCTAGTTATTATTCCTTAGTGACCTGACTTTTCCTTTAAAAGCAATAGACATAGAGATGGAAAGGGAGGTGAGGAAGAAAAAGGCTGTAAGAACTAAGGGGAGAAAGAAAGACATAGAGACAGAAAAGAGCGCTTGAAAAGATAAGAAATATAACAAAACAGTAAAAATAGACAACACAGAAGATACAGTAATTCTTAGAAATCTGCTTCCATACCTGTATGCGACGAGAGGGAAAGAAAAGAGATAAACAACAGACAAAAAAAGTAAACATCAAGAAAAGGCTTCAAGAGCAGCAGGTATCCCTTAGATATCCTTGTGTGTCGAAGGCAAAACCTATTGTGATTACACAGTATTATTCAGGGTGGTATATATCTCTAGCTGCAGCTTAGTATCTAGTATTACAGTAGTTGGTATCCATGAGCACCTGGAACCAAACTCCTGTGGTAGGTATGCATGGGCATGCTCGTTATAAAGGATTTACAAAGCTTCTCTCACTCTCTCTCGCTGCATGGTTTGGCTTTGGGGGCAAATTACCAGACCTTCACAGAGAACTACAAATTAGCATCCTGTACGGTGTCTGGGATAGTGTCAGAGGTGGGCCAGGTGTTATGGATGACACTACAGCCAGAGTTTCAGCCATTAACTGCCAAATAGAGTGGATGTAGAATTGACCAATCAGAGGCATCTTTTCTGTCCTTCCTGTGACACTATCAACGGCACAGTCTGCGGTTACCTACAATTTTGTTTAGGTGCACCAGAGTGTCTGCGGAAGGGAGGGAGTGGCATATCTGATTTAACTGCGACACACACGCAGACAACCTGGGTTCTGAGCTCTAAACAGGCTTAAGGGACCCAGTCCCTGAGGGGCACAACCCCAGAGGCCATAGTGCCTAGGTCCCACGGGACAGTGCAAGTGGACCCATGGGCTCTGCCAGCGGCCTGTCACACTCAACGTAGACCTGCATAAGAGCCCAGGGGTCTGAGGTCCATGGGCTCACCAACCCTTACTGGGGACCCCACAGGGCCAAGAGGCCTAGGCTCAGCCCAGCAACCACTAGGAATGAAACAGCGCCCAGCTAGGTGCTCAACTCGTACTTAAAGAACCATCAGTGAGCCAGCAGGCACCTCTCATTGGCGGGGAGCATGAGAAGGGGGAGAGGTCCTGCTCATACTTGGGGCCTACAATGTTCTATTAGGTAGGGGGAGGGCAAACATTCAGTCTGACAAGAGAAAGACATATTCACATTCATCCAGTCACATTCACAC
>NW_015150729.1:182234-214930 GCF_000732505.1 Cyprinodon variegatus
GATGCACACAGGGGGTAGACACTTAACATATTCTAGCACCCCTCATACATACACTATCCTCCTGGTTCTAGGGGCCAATATCCCTAGGGGAACAGAACTAGGAGGAGATCCCCAGACCCCCATTATGGGAAGAGGGCAGGGAGCTTGAGCTGGGGCTGCGATCGGTGGGCCAGGATTGGGCGACGCCAAATGGAGGAAAGTAGCAATGTAGCCCAGCTGCACACCTACACCAGGGGTGATGGCATGCCACACCTGATCCAAGACCAGAGCAAATCCCAGAGCCACACCATCCCAAATAATGTCTGATCCCAGGATGCCACTTCACCCCCACATCCCCTCGCCATATGGGGAGGTCTAACCCATCCCTGCATTCATTGAAACCAATGGGGGAGCATATCAGATGCCTATAGGTTTAAGAAGTAGAGTGTTGGTTTCATAATTTAGAATCATTAAAAGGAAAAGTTGAATATAATTTCAAAGCTTTCCAATTAAGCTTTGATGTCCCTCTTATTTTGAAAGTTTATTTAAGCCAGGCTTACAATGTGCGATTTTTTTGCCCTTCTCGGGCCGACTTTCCAGTAATGTGAGAATTTTTTGATTGGGCAGACTTTCAGCCTGATTTGTGCATCATGTAATGTACAGGGGGTAACGAGGGACGATCAGCCACTCACGACCACCTCCCGATCAGGAATTGTGAGGTCGGGAGAAAATCAAACATGTTTGATTTTTAGTCGGCCGTTGTGGGAAAATCGCTCAGGGTGCATGCCCAAACAAGGATTCTCCTTCTTCTTCCTCTCAGATAAAAACACAGAAGCATGGCGGGGCTGCGAGTGAAATGGAGTGCTCTCTGTAATATTGACAGATCATAGTAGCCACATTTGCTCAGCCGTGTCTTTGTCCAAATACGTTGTTGCTTTTTCTTTTTAGGGCTTTCAGCACAAAATTGCACAAATTGCCAAGGCAGCGCGTTTCATTCAAGTGAGCTTCATATTCCAATTCTACTTAGGCTACGTTCACACTGCAGACTGAAGTGACCCAAATCCGATTTTTTTGCCCATATGCGACCTGGATCTGATCTTTTCATGACAGTCTGAACAACACAGATCTGATTTTTTCCAATGCGACCCAGGTCACTTGGCTATGTGGTCCTGAATCCGATATAAAGCTAATCTTTTCAAATGCGACCTGTGTTTGAACGTCATTAATACCCGACAAAGGTCACTATTATGCGTCTTGCTATGCAGAAGCGGCAAAAAACAACAACCATGGCAGATGATGATGCAGAGAGCAGTATTTATGTTTAACCATATCAAAAAGATTGAGTTTTTATGGTTGGAAAAGACCGCTAGATGTGCGCCGGCACTACCATCACACAGATCACATACAAGTTGCATGTATTTGGAAATATGAACGGCAACATAAAAAAAAAAAAATCGGATTTCGCAAATAATCGGAATTGAGCATCAAGACCTGCAGTGTGAACATAGCCTTATTTGGCTTCCGGATAGACGAGTCTGAGTAGCGCCATCTCACTGCGGAGCTGAGTCCGACATGGTTTTTAGACGTACAGTGTGAGCAGGTAGATTGCATCAGAGTGTCGGGCCGCACAGTGTGAGAACATACATTGTGAGCTGTAGCTGCTTGCAACGGTTGAAAAAAATTTGCACATTGTAGTATTAGTGTCTCTTTAAGGAGAGCGTGTTTGTACAGTATGCATTAGAGCCCTGCACTCCCGCGGAAGTCCTGCAGGACCCAACGCAAAGCAGTGTGGTGCGGGACAAATATTGAAAGCTCATTGCGCGTGCGGGCGGGAGGGAGAGCGAACAGTGCGGGTGCGGGTGGGAGCGGTGATAAGCGGCAGTCCCGCAAACTAAAAACGTGTTTAAAATGTAAAATAAAGTCATAAATTATCAGTCTATATCTATCATATATATACATCACAATATGCTGGGTGGGGCTCCATCATACAGTGTTTAAAATGATTAATTATAACTTATTATATTTTTATTTCATACGTGAAAGTGATGGTGAGTGGCTTATAAGATTAGACACAATATATTATTCTTCATATCTTCTGTAGATTTTGGTAGGTTAGTTGGGAATTGCTGTGAAGCAGCAGCTCGTGCCACCTCATGCTCTATACGGTGAAGAATCGGCCAGTAATGTGCTCAGCTAAGCACAGCGCATTTAATTCCTCAAAGTAATGACAAGGGACGCAAATGCAGATATGGAAGATGAATTGGTTTGTTGCAGATTTAATCATTCAAAAGGTGGAAACTGAGGCACAAATATAGAAAACCAAAAATTAGAAGACATCTAGGAAAACACATAAGAGGATCAAGAGATGAAGAGGAACCAGCAAACAGTAACTGAAGAGGAGGAGTTTAAATGGGAGATTGAACAAAGACCAGGCTAATCAGCAGACAAGGAACAGGTGTGGATGGAAATACCTAGAAGGGAGCTAGGGGAAGGAAACTGACACAAGGGGTAAACAAGAAATACATAAGAACTGAAATGCAAGCCAAAAACAACTAGAGTGACACAAAATAGAAATAAAACCAATGAAAACTCAAAAAGAAATTTTAAACAGAACAAAAACCATGATTCCCAGAATCCTATTCACTTCTGGGCCCTAAAATGGCGGATTATCATAAACTCTCATATCATAATATATTGGATTTTCCTTCCACATCCTTTTTTTGTACTGGGGGTATATGGACCTTTAGTGCTGGGAGGTTTCCTGACCACAAATCATATTTTTTTTTTTACTTATTTCGTCAGTGGGGCCTGAGTTTTGGTGATCTAAGAATTCAAGAAAACCCTAAATAAAGCCTTTCTGACATAGATTGTATTTAAGGAATTATTGCATGATGCAGGCTGAAATGGTATTTAGTAAAGAACAATTAATGCCTAAGTCTGATATTTAATAACAATTGAGACACAGTGAAATTAACATGGGCTGCTCAGTAGTGTAGTGGGTAGCACTGCTCCCGGCCTGGGGTCTTTCTGCATGGAGTTTGCATGTTCATGAAACATGACTGCTTGTCTAAATTTTACTTGAGTGTGTGTGTGAATGGTTGTTAGTCTTGTTTGTCCCTGCGATGGACAGGTGACCTGTCCAGGGTGCACCCCGCCTTTTGCCCATTGACAGCTGGAGATAGGAACCAGCACCCTAGTAGGGATAGTGTGTCGGAAAATTGATGGATGGTTGAAATTAACATTAATCTTTTTTGGAAAGGGTTAAAGTGCTATTTCTAAAACTTTGGGACTTCAGCCATCCACAGTAAGCTTGGTTGTCCAAAAATTGAGAAAATCTCGGAAATGGTAAAACTTTAAGTCTACTTAAAACACTGTTTTCTTTTATGAGTCATTTAGGAGCTCAGAAAAGAACCCAAAGTAACATCCAAATCACTGATATTTTCTCTTTAAAAAATAAGAAAACAACTGAACATAAGTTATCCATGAGAAAGTACCAGGCAAAAACCATTACGTACCAAAAAGGTCTTAAAGGCCAGTGTCACATTTTTGTATGAGAAGTCTTTATTATCTCAGAGGGCTTTTGGGGAATACATTTGGTAGATCTGTAAGAAAAAGGTAGAATATTTAAGAAGCTGTAAGAACGTATGTGTCCAATTAAATCTTATGTGAAGCCAAAGGCTACGTTCACACAGCAGCATGAAGTGACCGAAATCAGATTTTTTTTTGCCCATATGCGACCTGGATCTGATGTTTTCATGCCGGTCTGAACAACACAGATCAGATTTTTTCCAATGCGACCCAGACCACTTGGCTATGTAGTCCTGAATCCGATCTGAATCTGATCTTTTCAAATGCGACCTGTGTGTGAACAGCCAGATCGTATTCATCCGACCTGAATGTCATTAATACCTGACAAAGGTCACTATTCTGCGTCTTGCTACGCAATAGCGGCATGTAAAACCACAACTATGGCAGATGATGATGCAGAGAGCAGTATTTATGTTTAACCATGTGAAAGGATTTAGTTTTTATGGTTGGAAAAGCCTGCTACATGCACGCCGGCACTACCATCCATGTTTACCAAAACATAGAGAACGCTGGCCTTGGACGTCATTGCGTCCTCTGCTGCGCATGCGGGACACTTGCATTGTATGACTGCAGTTCACACAGGAGATCACATACAAGTCGCATATATTTGGAAATGTAACGGCAATGCAAATAAAAATCAGATTTCACAAAAAAAAATCGGAATTGAGTATTAAGGCCTGCAGTGTGAACGCAGCCAAAAGAAGTTTACAAACAAGAAATACATAAGAACTCAAATACAACCAAAACCAACTAGAATAACACAAAATAGAAATAAAACTAATGAAAACTTAAACAGAACTAAAACCATGATACAAATAATTTCACTACTTCCTGTGAAAACAAAACAAAAGCTTTCAGTAACAATTTTACCCACTGGTTTCTCATATGCTGCTGGACTTTAACCTTATGGCAAAAATAGCAGCAAAGCTTTAGAATAGGTTCTTAAAAAGATGCTTAAATGAGATTTCCTGAATATTTTTTTATAGAACACCTTTTTAATCCTAGCTTACTAATCTTCTTTAATTATAGTCTCATCTATTTTTGAATTTAAGCCTTTTATTTGATTTAAGTAAATCGTCAGCTGAGTGTTGATAAATTCAAACAAAGGGCAGCAGAGGTAGGAGTTGCTGGAGCATGAATGTTGCCCTCATGTATCATGCCTATATTCTATCAGTGGTGGGCGGTGCATATGGTAACTAGGCCTTCAGTGGGCACCCCTCAACTTTATCTACTTTTTATCCCTTGATCTCCATATATACATAGCGCAGATGCCTATCTGGGGGCGTGAAAAAATCAGTCTTTTGTGCAGGCCTATTGTTAACACTTTGAACGTGACGTGTTAACATGGATGCAGCTATAAAGCCGCCACGTCTGCTTAAGGTTAAATATATTTTTAAGGAAGCCCGACAGCGTGGTGATGGGCTCGAGCTCGTTCTCCAGGTGGCCACAGGTGCTCATACATGCCCAGCACGCCACAGAGAAAGCCGCGAAAGATGAGAAGTTGGTCGAGGCGACGTGTTTAGTACTGACCACTGGATATCTGTCAATAATAACTACCTCGGTGTTACTGCACACCTCATCGATGCAAGCTGGGAACTTCACGCCTTCACTTTAGGTAAACAATGTTATGGAATTTTAAATTTCATTTTACCACGACACCACGAATGATTACTGCAAAATTATTTTTGCTTCTTGATGATTAATTTGTGGAATGTGGGTAAAGTGGGACCATTTATGAAAATGTTCAGTGGTATTATGTGATGCATTTTGGAAACAGGTAATGAGCCCCTGGTCTAAGCACCATCTGACTAGAGAAACCTGTTCAAATACTTACAGTACTTTCACTTATTATTTAGGTAGCACACACATATCATCCTTATCATATTTTATTCTTACCCTTATCTTATTTTATTCTTATCCTTATTTAATTCATTTTCTTATGTTATTTCTCATGTTCTTATGTTAGGGATTGTTAAAGTAAATAAAGTAATTCTGATTATGATTAATGAATCCCTTTGGCAGAATACAAATGACCCATTTTAATCTAGTTTAATTCCAAGATTACAGTGAGATTAATCTAGATTTAAAAAAAATGTATCTATGCCCACCTCTTAAATAGATATATATATATATATATTGAAGATATATATACATGTTTAAGCTAAAAGAAGTAAAGAGCTAAGTTAAAGCTGCAGCAAAATCTATTGTTCATATTGAAGAAGTATATGCCATGTATAATCTAAGGATGGGCAAAAAATTTACTATTCCCAGGTGTTAGGCCAATGCTCGCAGAGGGGAGGATGAAATCTGCAGATGGGAAGGCTGATAATGACCTTGCTCCGACACACACACAGAAAAAAACTGATTACCGGGGAGCGAAAGGCAGGAAGCAACTCCATACATGGAGATAGGAATGTAGAGAGTATGATCATTCTGTGGGACTGTCTGTGTGAAACTGTAAGATGTTCCCCTATGAAGATACTAAAAAGAGCCAGTGTTGCAGGGGGGGTCAGAGTTGCTGTTTGCAGATGCGTGTTGCTTATGCTCCTCTCCCTTTGCAAAGGCGAATCGAAGCTTTGTTTTTTTTTATAACACTCCATCTCAGTTAAGTTACCTGCACTGGAATTAACGGACCCGGGGAAAAACCATGAAGTTGTTTTTCAACAATTTGGGGGCTCGTCCGGGATTCGGGGCGTCAGGACCGATTGGACATCGGACTCGGACCAACGGACAAAGGACACAGGCTAGCCAACAAAAACGTAAGCAGAACCTGTTTAATCAAATCTGCATTTTGGGTTTAGAACAACTAAATTAAGTGTCATGAGTCCTAGTAAGCCAAAGTCTATAAAAGAAAATAGAGGGAGTGATATAAAACAATGATTGGATGGTTTTAAGTAGTCTTGTTAGTTCAAGATAATGAATGTATAAGGTTATGCAATGCCATCTATTTTTATTTTCTTTTGAATAAATATGGACTTTTTAGAATGTTTTTAACCCTTGGTTACAGTAAAAAAAAAGCTTTTTTTAAAAGTGTAGATCTCTAATTCGTAGAAAGACGGATAGCAGGCGAGCAGTCAACTTCACAGCATTAAAGGTAAGAAAACTCTCTCTTTTGAGACTGATGCTATAAAGATTTAATTAGGGAACCACAAGGTAGAGGAAATTAAACCAATTAAAAACATTTATTATAAATAGCAACTACCTGTTGGTTTTCATGATATGTTTATTTGTGTAATAAGTTATTTGACTGCTTTTTGTGTAGTGGTACAATTATAATTTGAAGATAATGTGTTGACTTTGTCATGTAAAAGGTAATCAATAACTAAACTTTTCTTCTTTAAGCAGGATAGTCAAAAAAGAAAGAGAAAACACTGACATACACATCCAAGCAATGTCTCAAGCTCCAGTAAGTCATTCTGAGTTGAAGCTTTTCTTGTGAAGAACCATAATTTTGGTCCGCATAGGCATCAAAAGGGGTTTACACTATATTCAGTGGTGCCAAATAATTGATGGATTTTTCGTTTTTGTTCTCTTACAGATGGATATCAGTAATGTGGATGAACAGCTTTGTGAAGGTCAGCAGCATATGAAAAACAGAGACCTGGATCAGCTGAATATCTCTGAGAAATCAGTACATCGCTCTGACCACTGTGGAAAGGGTTTTAAGAGATCTTACTGTCTGAAAAGACACCTGCTTATCCACACTGGTGAAAAGCCTTTCCTCTGCCATCTGTGTGGGAAGCAATTCAGGCGGAGTGGACATTTGGATCAGCATCTGTCCACCCACAACGGCGAAAAGCCTTTCCTCTGCCTTCACTGTGGGAAGCAATTCTGCACGAAAGGAACTTTGAATCGCCATCTATCCATTCACACTGGCGAAAAGCCTTTCATCTGCCATCAGTGTGGGAAAAGCTTTGTTTGTAGATCTTCTCTGAGAACCCATCTACATATCCATACCAGCGTCCCTACATGTGCAGGAGTTGTGGAAAAAGCTTCAGACCATTGAAATCTGTGCAACATCATCTGGAAATTGACACAAGAGAAGAAAATCCTACCATAGCAGAGGCTTCACTTCCTGTTTGGTTCTCATGCTTCTCCTTATCTGAGACCAAAGCTTTAATAAAATTCACTTGCATTCAAAGATTTTAATATTTCTTCCTTTTGCAGCTATAGTTCTGATAAAAACTTTAAAATGAGTACATATTCCTCCATTTTTAGGTTCCTTTTAATGACTTCCTGTTAAATCCAGAATTATAATGACCAGATAATGGAAGACCCAGATTAAACCGGTGCAAGGGACGTTTAAACAGTTTATTGGAATGAAACTGGCGCTGGTTGGGAGAGATTCACCAGAATCACCAACTAGAACACAGAATACAGGTCAGAGATCCAAAAGACTTTAAGACAGGTCAGATAGGGGTCAGGCAGGTTTACAGGAATACTCGTAATAATCTGACACTAGTCACTGGTCTGACAGCTGGTTATACAGTTAGGTAAGAGGGAAAATCTGATGAAGGCTGTGTGGAAACAGGGCAGAGCTGACAGGTGTGTTGAATCCTGAATCAAACCAGCACTCATGCCAGGAATCATGACAAGAATAGAATCCTCCTTCTCACCTACGTATAAAGCCTTAAACAACCAAGCTCCGTCTTATATTAGAAATCTAATTGTTTCTGGTGTTCCAAACATTCACCTCACTCTCAATCTGCAGTGGTTCCTAGAATTTCTAAATGTAGAATGGAAGGCAAAGAATGGCCAAAGAGCCATTAAGGTACAGTATGGGAGATGTGGAGCTGATGGCAGAGAGTGGATGTCTGAGACCACATAAATGTAATGGAAGCAGCTCAGTAATCAAGAGAAACGTTACAAAATTAAGAGAATTAATTGTTTTGAATAAAATAATAGAGCTGGAAAGAAGAAAATTAAAGTTTAGGTTGAGAATGTATGTTAGTGTTTCTGATTGATTTTAGGCCAGCAGAGAAGGCTTTGAAGGCCCTCACAGCCCACCACTGTATTCTATGCTTCATTTTACAATTGCACTGACAATAATAACATACTTGAGGTAAGTTAAGTTGAAAATAAGTATTTAATAAATAATTTGTAATATTTCATTGGATAGGGAAACAATAATAGGAAAATATATTTGAATTGTAAAAATGTTTAAAACTGAATGTAATGCATTAACATGTAACAGGGACTTGGACAGAGAAGTTTTGGTGGAGAGATTTGACCTCCTCGTGGAATTTAGGAGTGGTCATACTAATGGCCTACTTACTTAACTTAAATGTTTTAAAAATTGATTTTAAATAACTGAACTGTTGCTTCAGAACCACTCTGAACAGTTTTTTTTTCAAACAAATTTCAAAGAAAGAGAAAAGAACACCACTCCTGGAGTTACATGCTGGATATCTGTTTTATACTTTATTCCTCACGAAACTCAGTATTATAAGTCACACTGTTTTTGACATAGGAAGAAGCTGTTATGCATTTCAAAGTGTTGAAATAATGTCTGGGGAATTTAAACAGCACTATAAGAGCTGTAATCATTTAGTTGGTGAAAACATTATGGAAACCAGCTTTATATTACCTCTGCAGCCACCTCCAAGTGATACATCATTTCATGCTGAATAATACGGTAGAATTGAGTTGAAGAAGGGTTTGTGCTGTGAAAAAAAACATGAAAACACACTTGGGAACCAGAACGGACTATGAACCACATTGGTGGTAGCAATATTTATACATTTTTAGATGACACTGCATCACAATCACTGCCACATGAACAAACAAATATTACATTATCCATACCATTCCATCCACCTTCTAAAGCAAAAAAAGCACTGTCAGCTTTAAATTAGGCACAGTTTTACTTGTTATACTTAAAATGAAATGATCAACATCAACCAATACCAATATTGATGCCAATACAGTATATTGTGCATCCCTGCTTTAGTGTCAGAGAGTGGAAGGTTATTCTATATAGAACTTGTACAATAGCTTATACAGATGGCATCACAAACATCTCATCTCAACAAATTGAAACCTTATTTAGTGACAACAAAATAATAGTCTATTGCTTTCTCTTAAATGATGGCATACGTTTTTATCATAAGAAAAACAAAACCATTGGGAAAAGCTGTTGTTCAACTACTCTGACAGTTAGAGTTAGTGATGATCAGTCAGGTCTTGAACTTGTATTTGGTGTTTGGAGATTTGCTCAGTGCAAACTCATGAAAAATGCAAATGCACACAGCTTTACGCACCATAGTTAGATAGAACCAAATAAAAAAAAGAGAATTCTCTTTTTGTTTCTGCAAAGATTCGACGCCGGAGGCCAACACCTGCCACTCTCTTCAAACTGTCAGACCCCCCATCACCAGAGGAAGACAGCAGCTCACATCAGGTATAAAAGAGAACGCTACCAATCAAACCAGAAAAGTTTCCTATAAAACTTTAATCTTCTTTGATGATGAGGAGTTGTAGGTTTTTTATTGTTGTTAGTCTTTTATATTTCACCACAACACATTGCAAATAATTAGTTATTCTGGAGAAGGTATGTAAATTGGGGATATTTGTCTTAAACTTTAGCGTTTTGTTCTCAGGTTTTAAAGGTACAATTTACCCAAAAATAGCAAGACCTTTAATAAGAATCTGTGTTAAAGGTTGGCATTTCAAAAATTTGCAATTTGTATGCAAATTAATTCTAAAATATTAGCTATAACTTAATTAACACAATAAATTTGTTTTTCTAAATTTTGCTTAGAATCTAACATAAGGAAAATTAGTTACAAAGCATTTCATTTTTACATTTTATCCCATTAAAACTAAAGAAATAATTAAATAGTTTTATTGGAATTTAATATGTAAATCCAAAATAAGGTTGCTCATAATTGCGACGTAAAAGAATTTTACGTCGCAAAATTCTTTGGGATTTTATTTCTATTCAGCTCCTTTACTCTGAAAGTCTTTAAGGGAATTAGTTACAAACATTTTCACTTCAGGGTGAAATTGTTTGCATCAATCAGGAGTTTGTTAACTCCTCATTGTTTTCTTAGAGAACATTGATGAGAAAACGGACCATGGAAGCCAATGATAAAAGCAGAAGGGTCACAGATATAGTTCAGAAACCAGCATTGTTCAGTTCATCATCTGAAAATAAAGGCCTACAATAGAGCCTATCTGACATAGATTCTATTTAGGGAATTTCTTCTTTATGCAGGCTGAAATGGTATTCAGTAAAGAACAATTAATGCCTATATCCAATATTATAAACGGTGAAATTAACATGGGCTGCTCAGTAGTGTAGTGCAGTGGGTAGCACTACTGCCTTGCCGCAAGAAGGTTCCGAGTTCAATTCCTAGCCTGGGGTCTTTCTGCATGGAGTTTGCATGTTCATGAGCGTGCATGAGTTCTCTCCAGGCACTCCCACTTCTCCCCACATCCCAAACACATGACTGCTAGGTTAATTGGCTCATTGTTTTCTTAGTTGATGAATATTCTCAGTCATCCAGGTCATAGTCCCGTAAAAGTTTAAAAAACTATCCACTAGACTTGGTTACCAAGATCTGAAGACGTTTCGCTTCCCCTCCAGGAAGCTTTCTCAGCTGCTCTCTTCAGCCGGTGAACAATACCTCCTTAATGACCGACCTTCAGAATCATAGACAGGTTTCAGATATTACAGGCCAACAATGGAACCAAACGAGCCACTCGTCGGTTTCAATTTGCATGTTTCCAAGCAATACAAGGCCTTGCCTATATAAAGACTCAAACTCACTGCGAATCCAGACATTTGAAATGAAAAAGCTTCCTGGAGGGGAAGCGAAATTTCTTCAAATCTTGGAAACCAAGTCCAGTGGATTGTTTTTTAAACTTTTACGGAAATTGCTTTCTTAGAGAACATTGATGAGAAAACGGCAACATGGAAGCCAATGAGGAAAGCAGAAGGGTCACAGATATAATTCAGAAACCAGCATTGTGCAGTTGATCATCTGGAAATATAAAGTGAAATGGTAGAACTTCAAAACTACCAAGAAATGGCTGTCCAACTGCAAAACACTGTTTATTGAAACGTGAAAGGAGAGCAGACTAATGGTTTTGATGGCAGGCTTTTATAATGCAGAAAAAAGCAGTTCAGCTCTTCTGTTAAATAAATAAGCATTTTTTTTTCAATTTTAATTTCTATTAACCAAATATTTCAAAAGATAAATAGACAAAAAAAGAAAATGAAATGATTAACAATAAAAGCTCAACTGATATTTTGGAAAACCAGTGTGTTGACTGATCTTCATAAAACTAGAAAAGGTTCTTTTTTTTTTTTACTTTGAAATAAAAAACTAATTGCTATCCGTTTTTTTTCTAAAATACATTACAAATGTTACAAATCTTAAAGTCAATTTTGCATTATATATATTTTTTCGGGAAACAATACTAATATCTTGGCTCTCTCTTTGGCACTGATGCAATCATAAAACATATGGTCTTTTTCAAACAGTCATACACATGCTTTATTTCTGCAGTGGGTTCTGGGTGAAAATGGAGCCATGAAAGCCAAACTGGTTCAAATGGCAACCTACCAGCCACCCTCACTCAAAGGTAAATGCATCTTTTTTAAATCACAGTGCAAACAAGTTTTTATTTTTATAACATATAATGCAACAACTAAAAAAAATTGTGATGTTGAATTGAAGTCTAATACAACATGGCTCCCAGCTGCCAGAATTCAGACATTTGTTTCCAAAAACAGCCTGACATGATGGTTTCTGTGTCATTTATACGAGTGTGAAGCAGTGTGCCATGTCAGATTAGGAGTGGAAACAGCTGTGAGCCCATTCTGGATCATCCTGGATTAGGGCCTGCAGCTGCAGCATGCTCTCTTGTGCAAACACAAAGATGCATAACACTGATATTGATGCAAGAAAAAAACATGTCTGTTATTAGGAACTTCTTCACTGACACAGGAGAGCCCGCTAGTTTTAAATCATCTGAAAGATACACATTGATGCCTGTAACCTGCAGTGCTGGAAGTGGTTCTTTGCTCCTCTGGTTAATAATTTGGCCAGAGATAATAGGAAAAAAAAAAAAAAACATCGATGTGCCTCCAACATAATTTCATGTTTTCTTTTTTATTACAGTGATTACTGTATGTACAGTTATCCAGACTGTGTCATTGGTCAAGCCATTTTCCTTCAAAGCTGAACTCACTAGATTCAATCCCTTAATGATCTGATCTGTCTGTTATTGAAACATTCAAATAAGATAAGATCATCAAGGTCCTAATTTTTATCTCTGTGTAATTAGTTTAAGTCAAAATTTTACTATCAACCACCTATGCTCCCATTCTTCTGTTGTGTGTTAAAGAAGTAAGTTCATGTTTAGGTGTACAATGACTTATTGATTTGCATTTATAGCTGTCCAGATGATGGCAGAGGCACACCTGAAATCTCTCCATAGGGAAGAGCCCTCTTCTGAAGACGAGCAACACAGGGATGATGAGAAGCAGCAGATACCTTCAGTCATAAGTGAGTGTTGCAGAATTTTCCTCTAACATTGAAACGTTGACTGAAAAGAATTTGATTTACTGTGGAAACTTCTTTTACACCAGATTCAGGAGAGGAAAGCAAACCACTCTCAGATCATTGTGACCTGCTGGGATGTTTAGCCACAAGAGCTGATCTCTCCAAAGATGCCACCAAAGAACTGGAGGAGGAAAAAAGCGAGAACGACAAAGAAAGACAGAACTGTTGAAGAGATTTTACAGAGAACTCTAACTGTTCACCTGCACAGACCTTTTTTCCATATGGATAGGTTTGTTTTTTAGATATTCATGTGTGTGCTCATGCGTGCAGCTATAAAGCTGAATGTGGAAAAAGAAGTTGACGAAAAACACAGTCATTAAGGAAGAATATAAATGAGCAGATGTAAGGTAAAATTTAACCTAATACGTGCAAAGGAAAACACGTCCTAGCCAGCCAAGAAAGCATTAGCCTGGATCAGTTATTAATGAATTACATAAGAAAAAAAATCAAAACATCAGAACAGGGTGGCCATATTAGATTTTCAATATACCATAGTCTGTTATTTTTTACTGTCCGGACTATACATTATACTGTAGATAGAAACAACTTATTTACTTCTGCCTAAAAAAAAAAAGAAAATGAAACGTTTTATTTTAGATGTTGGTGATCATCGCTCAGGCAACATCCATACTATAGTTTTATTTCTTGCAAAATTGAGAACAGTTAAAGTGAAAGACTTGTGTCAAAAACAGAAATCTGTATCTGTTCTAACCCTGACAAAGAAAAAGCTGTCTGTTAAAACCTTATGACTCTCTAGAACTTATCTTAGATACAAAGGAACAAACTAAAACTTGAACATCCGCTGTACAAGACAGAGTAAATGCTTTTTTTGGGTTATACTATGCCATAAAGAAGGCTAGATGAAATTGTTTTGAAACCAGACCTATCCAATGTTCACACATAAAAAGATAAATGAAAGTTCAAGACAGTCTGAGGATTGTGAAAAGCAAAGGTCTACTAATGTAAAAAAAAAATCAAACATATTGTTCCAAAACAACCCTGAAGTGCCGTTAAGATATAAACATTTACATCAAATAGAATTAATCATTGAAAGACATGCTCTAGTTATGGTCACAGATTATCCAAAATTTTACTCAGGAGCTGAAAAGCCTTGATGTATGTTTGCACACAAAGTTGATGAAAGAAAGAGGTAGAAAACAGATGCTAGAATAATCATTATGAAGACTTATTCAACTAGTCATGCTAATGCTGCAACGTTTATCTACTACAAAATTTCTTTTTTTAGCTTTATTAACATGGTGATTAGAATAAATGTGATTTGGTCTGGAAAGCATATTTTTACAGCTGGTATGTGATGGAAATCCTACATGATTAAACTAATAACCTGTAAAGAATTTGTAGTCACTTATTAGTTTGTATGTAACTAATCTGATGCATTTATTCTTTGTTAAAAAAAAAAAAAAAACAACAACAGTAGATTGTTTCTGTGAAACTCTGATAAAATTTTTTATTTCTTGAATAAAGAAATAAAAAAATGCTAGGTAAAAAATATTTCTTGTATTAAATTTAATTGCAGACAATAACTCTGTTCAGTTTATTTAAGTTATAACAATACCCAGGAGTGGTCAAGATTGAGTAAAGATTTCATCCAATTGTGTATCAGGAAATATATGAATGGCTTTGCCTAATTGTTTCTAATCCTACCTAATGGGGATTGAGATGTACTGCAAAGAAGAATAGAGCAAACTGTCTTAAGGTACTGTAGGTGAGCTGAGCTTGTGGGATCAAAGACTTGAGGCTGTATTTGCAGCCAAAACTGGATCTACACAGTATTGGGTAAAAGCTGTGAATACGAATGAAAATGATATGATATGAAAATGGGAATCTGTATGGAACTTTGTGTTTTATATGATTAATACATTTGCAGAAATTTTCAAAAAATGTTTTCAAATTGTCATATGAGGTATTGTATGCAGAATTTATAGGAAAGAGATTAATTCATTGCCATCTGTAACAGGAACCACATAATTGACATAATTAAAAAATGCATACAGAAATAAATGAAGGACTTAATAATATAAAATTGCTTGAAAAATAGCTTATACCGGGTAATATGAATTTGTGTGGCATTAAATGTGACACAATTAGAAGAAAAAATTTATATTTCTTAATCCTAAAGATTTTTTTGTTGTTAAAAGAAAAAAAGCTAATCACTGAATAGAGGGGGAGGATCGCATTTTCAAGTTCTAAGAATCCATAACTCGGTCGAGCAAATAATTTCTAAGAGGTTATGCAAGCAAACACATCATGATTCAAATGGCCTACCACAACTAACTGAGTAAGACTCCTTAATAGGTGTGGAAATATTTACAGAAAAACTTGCCTGTTTTATGGTTGCCATGACCTGGATGACTGAGGATATTCAAAGGCATGTTGGAGTAGAAGTATCAAATAAACAGGGAAAAAGTACAGCCCTGTGAATATCTTGCCTAATGATCCCGAAATATATTCCAGTGTATGACTGAAAATTGAAACCCATGAGGCAAATAAGTAACGATAAATAAACTATAATAGGCAAGGCAAGTCCAATGTAAGGAAAAGCAAGAATAATTTTGTATAGCACTTTTCAGTTGAAAGACAATACACAGTGCCGTGCATAAAAAAAAAAAGTACATTGTTGTGGCATAGAGGCAGTATAAATAGAGAATAAAAGTGAATATTTAAGGGTTATATAAAAAAGACAAAATTATTTATTAAAAAGGAAAGTTTGACTAAAAACGTAATAAAATAATGTTCAAATAGAACAGTCAAAAGATATTTTTAATCATGATTTAAAGCGGCTGAGGGTTTTCAGCGCTTTTACAGTTTTCTGGATGTAAATTCCTAATAAGAGAAACATAAGAAGTAAACACTGATAGAACTAAACAACTGTTAAAGCATTCTGGATCAACTTTAGCACTCAAATGGACTTTTATGCAAACCAGTGCAGACACCAGTAAACAATTATACGAAAGATGGATGCAGTAACTAACATAGGTGACAGAAGACTGACTTTTTTCTGTTGTTATGTTTCTTTGAAGGTTCAGGTCTGAGACCACCCAGATTTTGGTCTTTATTTTTTTTTTTTTGTTCGTGCTTACTTTTGAAAGCTTTTCTTTTGGTCCAAAAACCATTAGTTGTGTTTCGATTCAACTGAAGAAAAGAAAATTTTGGGACATCCATGCAATAATCTCTTCTATGAGTCATGAGCACTTGAATGGATTCAAAGTCATAGTTATTATAACTTCTATTTATTAACTTCTGACTTAGAGGGGGCTTGTAAATGTTGAATAGAAGGGGCTCTAAGATGGACCCTTGGGAGATCACCACAGGTTATTTTTATAGCCTCTGATTTAAAGTTACCTACTGAGGCAAAAAAGTGGAATTAAAACCAGGTCAGTGCTCCAAAAGAAAGTCCAACCCAGTTTCAGAGGCACTCTAATAAAATTGAGTGAACAACAGTGTCAGATGCTGTGCTATGGTCCAATAATACAAGCACTGTAGTTCTGCCCCATTCTGCATTTATGCGAATTCACGACATATATATATATATATATATAAAACTGAAGTGAATTGAACCCCTAATAGGGACAGGCACAGTACAAGAGTGAGAATTATGGTCAGAAATAAAGTAATTTATTAAAGAATTATCCTGACAGATCTGTTCATTAAACCCAGATTAATGTATATGACTCCGTGCCTGATATTAAATCTGTGTCTGATTATATTTGACAATTTATGGCTTTTTAAAGTTTCATGGTATATAAAAGTTTAGTTTTTTAAAACATAGGCCAAAGATTTTATGTCTATCTCCCATTAGGGGCCCAAGTGTTGTCTGGAAATGAACATTTCTGAAAGAGTTACCAATGGGGCCTAAAACATATCACAGAGAAGTGATTTGAAGTCCAGCTGCCTTTTATGTTTCCAGAACTTTAGGATCGTTATATTCTGACTGATGATATATAAACACACTATCCTTCAGACAGACTCAGACGAACACACTTAGTAATCTACTTGATTATGATTAAAGAAGTGACCATAAAGCAACAGCTGATAGTCAATATATTTAATTAAACATCAGTACATGTTAGAGATGCAAATGAATTTCCTCACAAAGAGAAGTATTACATATCACCTTTATTTTTGCATTGAATTTAATATATATTTTAAAGGCTTTTCATGTAAATGTAAGCTTTCTCTATATCTGAATACACAGGAAACATATTTATGTGAAAAACAGAACTGACTTTTTCATTTTTACAAGGGTAACATTGGTACAGACAGATAGAAGCAACTTTAGCCTATAGAGCATTGTTAATAAATGACACAGCACGTCTAAATGGCTTCATTCAAATCTTTGTGGGGTGAGCTTCCTGTCAAGGTTTACAATTTTAAAAATGAAGTAGTAATATTTCACCAGCAGGGGTCAGTCTTTAACCATTGATCCTCACAGTGAGAGGCATAAAAATATTTAGCTTATTAAACTCTTTTATTCCTTCTTTAATAGCTAAATTGATTCTCATTATCTTCTGGTTTAGAAAAATACAACAAAAAACATTTATTTTCTTTGACTGTTGAGGATTTTCTTCCTTCTGATATAATGGTATAATTGTGACAATGATTTAAGATAAAATTTAGACTTTTCACGCCAGCAAAAGTAAATATAAAATATCTTCCAAAGCATCTATACTTTCCCGATAACTGATATCATGACAGTGTAGCTGCATTCATGCAATTACCTTAATTAATCCTTCTTTGCCTTTGCAAAAAACACCCCCGTCACATCATCAACTCCAACCTGCATATCCTGAGGCAGAGTGTAGACTTCAAGCCTGATCAGGGTATAACCACTTTCCTTTAAGCTATCACAGACCTGGGCTTCATTTAGGGGTACCACAGGGATTCTTACCCCAGGACCACCAAAATAATAACTCTCTCCAAGGGCACCAATTAGCATAAGGTGGCCACCAGGACGTAGCAGCTTCCCAATATGACCCAGTGCCCTGGTGAAGGCAGGGAGGTCGGGGCTAACGCTTTCCAGGCAGAAGCAGGACACCAGACAGTCGGCCCCAGCTACAGGAAGGCTTTCAGCGGCGATGGGCTGAGAGCAGTGCACATCAACAGGGAGGATATCTGTGATGACACGACGCATCCGGCTTGCTTTCTCTGGCCAAGCTGAGGGCCTGGAAAAACAGCACAGGGGAATAAAGAGTCATGCAAAACATCAAGTATCCTGCTTAAGTATTTTTATATATAATGAATGTATATGTTATATATGGATATAACATATACATTCATCATATACAATATCTCCCAATGTGATTTTGGAAATTAAGTTTGAGGAATTATTAGAAGGATTCTCTGCAAGTTGACTCCGTACTAGAAAGTTATTTAGCCATTTATTCAGGTACATAGGTCTGTGGCTCGATATGGAAGTTCTAGGAAAGTGGCTCTTTAGCACTGTTATTTGAGACCTGTGTTAAACATCAAAAAGTATCACATCACTGCATCTAAACTTGGTCCTCCTCATACTTACTCATGGAGGTGGAAGCAGCCCGCTGTGAGGATGATTTTCTTTTGCCATATTTTGTCAAGTTGAAACTTCCTCCCTAAGTTTTCTACTTTGATTTGTTTTATTAGTTTGACTCAAAGAAATGAACGTTTCTAAAATGGCAAAAAAAAAAAAATTTACATGGATTAAAAAACACTGGATTTGCCCAGAGACTAAGGCAATAGGATGTACTGTAGTTACAGTTTGTTTCTACCAGATTTGGACATCTTGGGACTCCACTATTCCTCTTATGGTATTATTTCTGCTGAAACATGAACATCCACCCCAGGCTTAAGTCTTTTATTGCCACTTGCAGGTTTTCTTCTAGGTTTGCTCGATAACTTTAACCCATCTGCTCTTACTAGCTTACCTTTCATTTGCTCTGCTTAAGAAAGCTTAGTGCCATCATGCAGCCAACACTATGCATCACCAAGGAGTGTTAGCCTTCCACCACACTTTAGATTTATAGTTGAGTTTTAATTACACAATTAATTCAGCTTAATAAACCAAGAAGGAGACTTCGACAGAGAGTGGTTGCACTGATAGAACAGATGTGCATGGCACACTTTCTTAGTTTTATTTATCTACCTGTCCTTGCCTTTTACTATTATGCCCTATTTTGTTTCAGTTTGTCACATATAGGCTTTAAGGCAGGAGTGTCAAACTAATGTTTATATTGGGTCACTTAGTGTTTAGAATTTTTTTAAAAGGGCCAATTGCAGTTGTATAAATGGAACTCAAACATTTAATTAACAAACAGGGCATTGCATCCTTTTTTTTCATCTTCTTAAGTATATTTAGTTTGTTTCATGTCTTATGACGTACCAACATCTAATGATTGTGTTAAAGTAACTAAATATGCTTAAGTAGATGTAAGAAACGAAAGCATTATTTTTTTCACTGTGTTCTAGTATTATAACTTTACACCCATATGTTAAGCAGTTTAAACCACCTTGTACATTTTAATCAAACATATGCCTTTGGGGTCTTGAGGGCTGGAGAATTTGCCATGGCAGGCCAAATCCGGCTCCTGGCAAATATACACTGTATTGTAAAATATCTGAACTGCATAAAGGCTGAACAGGTATAATTTCTTTAATCAAGTCACAGTTGTTTGTAGTAGTGTTTTTCATACCGTCGGCCCTCCAGCTTGCATGCATGCTCTAAGTAAGGGGTCCAGTCTAGGCTGCATCCTCCCTCGTCGCGGAGCCAGCGCCTCAGCTCCTGTCGGTTGATCTCCAAGAAATCTGTCAGGATCAGTTTGTTAAAAACTTCACAGCCACTCATCACCTGGTAGAGGGTGGGGCCTGAGCCGATGTCCACGAGGAGCTCACCACTCACATCCCCTGGTAGAAATATGGGGGAGAAAAAAAATCAGAGAACTAACAGGAGAGAGATCTTCTGCTTCTGCTGTAAAAAAGTGACATAATTTTAGGTCAGATTTACCCAACTTCTAATGCCAAGAAAAAGTCAGACAAAATGTTTTTATAATTGTGCAATAATACACTATAAAATGTATACAAAGGCTATGGGTATGCTGGTAACCCATCTTTATAATGGAAATTACCTAATGATACACATATTACCTTCAGTAAAAGCTCTGTGTAGACAGGCCAGTTTCCAAGGCACAATGCTGTCTTTTCTAGAAAAATCTGCCCGTGGTGGAGTGTAGTTGTATTGCAGATATGCAGCAGGATCAAATTTCTGGTAACAGGCTGCCATGGCTGCAATGCCATTCTCTTTTCCCTTTTCTTCCATCATCTTCTGTCTTAGCTCCTTAGCTGCAGTTAGTCGGTGTTCAGGTGTGCTGCTGCTGCTCGAAAGTTGACTTATATACCTGTGTGAGTCAGTGCATCTATGCTATTATGTGTCCATATGTGCTTTGGGCAACTCTTGCAGAGATAGCGATCCTGTTTTTCTTTTGGCTCATGTTGTCTGATAGCATTTGCTCACTTGCTCTGTTTTCTGTCCTGCAGCACTGATACCATCAAGGGCTTTCCTCCAACACTGTACCCATTAATGCATTACTCTCATAGCCTTTCAGGTCCTTCATTGAAGTCTAAAAGAAACATTTTTGAGAAATATGCTTCATCTCTTTCTTAGTGAGACATCCTATATCATAGTAATGTGTGTAAAGGGAAGTATATGTTCTCCATACTACATTTGTCACCACCAAACAGTGTGTATCCTTTAAAGCAAAAAAAAAAAAAAAAAAAAAGAGGATACACAGTAAATTCTGCAGAGTTAGAAACGCATCAAAGTTCATTGACTCTTTTGGAGTTATCAAAGCCCCAGCTGGAGTAACATATACACTATGGAAAGAGTTAATTTAACTCTAATTAAGACTAGGACCAAATGCACTCTGATTCTGAGGATGTTCTTTTTCCGGGTGGATCATCAAAATAATTGGTCCTCCTAATTGTCAATCATTCTGGTGATAGGTTTACGTAAGGCCGTCCTACGTGCTCGTCCCCATTTTCACTTACCGATGGTGATTCTGACTTAGTGGAAAAATTGCACATCTTCTTTTGGAAAGTAAGCTTGTGTGAGCGAAGCAAACGACAACTTTTAAACAGAGTGTGCACGAGGAGAAATGGGCTCCTGCATGCCCTTGTACACTTTTAATACACGTTCCCTCTCTGAAGCGGGTACAAGGTTGTGCATGTGCATGTTTTTTAAAAGTGGAAAGGGCTTTTCAAAAATTCACAAAAATTTTTCACTATACCTTTAATGGAATAAAAACATCCATCTGTTATTGCTTGTCTGTCAGAGTCTGGTACTGTACATTCTCAGTGGTCTATTGGTGTAAGGCAGGGTACACCCTGGACAGGTCCCCAGTCTTTTGCAGGGCAACAGGTAGACACAGAACCATGCAAATACACTCTTACATAAGAGCCACTAAGAGACACCAGTTAAACTTGTAGGCATGTTTTGGACCGCGGGATGAAGTGGGAGAACAAGGAGAGCACCCTCACCTGCAGGTGGGGGACATGCAAACTCAATGCAGAAAGACACAGACCAAGTGCTACAATCTGTATCACTATGCAGCCCAGAATGAGCACATTTTTAACAGATATGATGTTTAGAGGATTTAATATGACCCAATTTGTTTATTCAAAAACTAGTTTTGATATTTTCAGTTGAACAACCAAACTCTAATGCTCAGCCAGGTGACACAAACTATGAATCTAAGAGGAAACGCAATTTGTATAGGTCGAAAAAACCCAACAAAATCCAGGCTTGAATATATTCTTTACCTTTCTGTTTTGTCCTAAGAGCTCCTTCCAAATCATATAAAAACCTAAATCATATTAATATTATATCAGAAGAACAACTCTAGTTCATTTAAAAAATGCATTATGCACAGTGAAATCTAACATCCAACATCCCATGCATTACACATATAGGACAGACAGACAGACAGACAGACAGACAGACATTGACCACATAACGTTCGTTTAACCCATCAGTATCAATTTTGATTGATCTTAATAGCGGAATTGACCCAATTTGAACAGGAAAATCATAATTTCTTCACCACTTCTGGTGTCAACAACTGCATCACTGCTTTTCAGTCACATTGTGGAATCCTTGTGGGATCCTATATTGCCCCTGTACTCCCAACCAAGAACTTTCAAAACCATTACAATAAGACTTTTAAACCTGTGAATTCTGTAACTGTCAAGCATGGAGATGAAAGCATGTTGCTGTGAGTTTTTTTGTGTGTTTTTTTTTTTTTTTTTTTACTGTATTGGTCCTGCGTTGCACAAAAATAGGTGCTACAGGGGCAGGAGTACCTCAAAAAATAGCAGAGGATTCTCCTGGATCTGAACACTTTTACAAAGACAGTTTTGGAGCAGAGAAAGTAACTGGTCTTTATAATTTCTAAAAAAACAAAACAAAACAAATATCCAGACAAAATTATATCAAATAGATGGAAACACATTTTTTAGGTCAAATCGTAAAAAGGTTGTATGAATTTATTTAAGTCTGCATCGTAGAGTTTGCATCTTAAAACACAAGACCAATGTCTGCTTTTGAAGCTAAATACATTTACATAAACAAACAAAAAGCCATCTGACATTTTGACTGTTGATTAGTTTTATTTAAGTGATTTTCTCAAGCTCTAAGTTATAATTGTTCTGGAAACTAGCCTCTCACTGATCACTAACACAAGTGTAACTTAATTGTTGCATGTGTAAACCAAAATGTTATTCTATATTTCGACTGCAAAAAGGGAATTAATAAGTATAATGACTCAGAAAATGAAGGCTTCTCCGCTGTAATGCTGACTGTATTGGCACTTGGAGGATCGTATTAGATTCAGAGGGATAAGAAACAGATAATGATGTGCATGAATATATGAATTAGTAATAACAAATAAATGAACTGTGTTATTCTAAACCAGCTATGAAGAGATATAAAAAGCAAAAAAACAACAACAAACTAATCAGCATTTTAAAAAGACAAACTTGCGCGTAAACTTTTTTGCAGCAACACACAACATGGCTGCATGCACAGCTGCACGGAAACAAACCCTTGTCAACTAGTAAGTAGATTAGAAAGAGGCAGGAGAAAGGTGCAGGACGGTTCCTTCCCATGAGTGAGATGAAGAGATAAAAGAGCAAAGAGGATCACAGAAGAACAGATAAAGGGTAAAAGCAGGAGCAGAAAAAGGGAGCAGGGCTCATATAATGGAATAACACACATTTAACCAGAGCCAGTGGACCCAATTTAGTTATCTGTGGTCCTAGAGGCAATGGAGGGGGGGGTCAGCCGTGTCAGTCAACTCTCCTACGGGTTACTTTTCATGTAGCCACAGCAGGATGGTGCAGGTACACATGAAACTTTGATCAATTGGACTTCTTTGTTGTCACACAGAGGAAATGAAAGGTGACCGTTTTTAGAACTAATCAGGATTATGAGGCTGAGGTTTCTGGGCTCCAGTTTGTTTCAAATCAGGGAACATAATTGTCCTTTTGGAAGAAAAACTAGTTCAAAACAATACAGGCAGGTAAAAGTGTAAAAAACAAAACAAAAAAACAAACAAACACTGACTTACTTTCTGACTCAGGTTTTAAGTAATCGGAAAACACTTAAGGTTCTTATTTTAGTATATTTGCAAACTTCCTGTTGTTTTATTCGATAAAAATAACAGGAAGAGTGAAGGGAGAAAAGCACCATCTAATCTGCATTTCTCTACTCCCTCTAATATTCTCTACAAAGTCACCTCTTCACATCTGACTATTTATTCACAGGGATGGTTAGTTCAGGATAATATACTGTATAGTGTATGTTTTCACTGTATCACTTGCTTAAAATGCAAATTAAACTTCAGTCATCCTCCTCTTGTATTTTTTTAAAAATAAAATTCAGATTTGTGGAGTACATAATCGAGTCTCCACATCTCTACATAATAGAGTGCAGTAATTGTTGTCTTTTGAGAACCTGACAGAAGAGTTTACAATGAGTTTAATGGAAATAAAAAAGCTGTTTTTAATAAGACATATTTGTGTAAAGGCAACATGGTTTTTGGAATTTACTCTAAAAACTTTCTATATTCTTATCTCTGCCTTTTGCCATTTTATTTAAAATACACTGTAAACTTGAAGATGCAACATCTCAAAATTTGAAAAATTATTGAGGGCTGTGAATACTTCAGTAAGTTACTGTATGGTGCATAGAAACAGTAACTCACTTCAAAGATTGAATCAAAAACAAAGAGAAGAAACAAATTAAAATCTCCATAAAAGGGAATTTAATATTTTGTGGTTCTACTTCTTCCTGTACACACCAACCCATTAAAAGTTATATTGACCAGAAAACCTTAATTGAGTCTGAATGACATTACTCCAATCTAATAAAGTTTATTTATATTGCACCAATTAAGATAACAAGAGACAACAAGAAATGTTATCTCCAGGCACTTTGCAGGATAAACTGGTTCCCTTCCTATCAAGTTACATAGACAGACAACGTTTAGCCTTGCAATAGCACAGCATTTAGCATTTTTTTCTTTTTACTCTAAATCAGCATTGTGTTATGCTCTTTTCTAAAATATATAAATTCTGCATTGCTGTTTCTTATTTTTTATTTTTATTTTGCTGTGGTAGCTTTTTTAAACCTACCTGAACCGATGACCTTGTTGGTAAAATGCATTTTCTGACTGTAACACAGACATTTTGTATTGTAGTTCTGTTATAAGCAGTTAGAGGCTTACCCACAGTAAATAAAACTATCTGTGCCATTGCTCATTTATATCAAGCATTTTTATCACGACAATTTGATAAACAAAGAAGAGGAGAACCTTTGTAAGATCTGCTTTAGATAGCTTCATCAGCAGCTTTTATTGTGAAGGGAGGAGTCACCGACACGTGGAGCTCCCCACTGCTGTTCACAGCCTGTCTGTGATGAAGAGATAATAAAATGGTCATAGAAGATTTTATAGAAGATTCTACCAGGAACAGACATTTTACGTCACAAGCTTAAAGTAAGAATAAACATCTATTTATTTATATCATATTCCTCAAACAGCATTTTAAGTGTAATGCAATTTTAATACAGCTTATATTTTATCATTTAACATGCAAATGTGTTGTTTTTATTACTTTTTATATGCTTTTTCTTCTCAGGTAAATGGGAGCTGAACATGCTGCTACATAAGTGCTCAAAAATCCCAACACAGAGATTCCAGTTTCTCTCCAAACATCTGAAACAAGGCAAGGCTACAAAACCGTGTCTAATGTTGCAGTCCTCTGTTTACTAAGTCAAACTTGACGTCAGATAACTCACACAGTAAAAATATTAAACACCATACAAAAAAAAAAAGAATTACCTGGTAATTTCAATAATTTCTTAAAAGATACTATAATTTATTCCAGATATATGAGAACTATATATAAATTATAAAATGAAAATCTGAAAAATATTATTTTAGAGATAATAATGTAGATTATCTTTTACTGTAGTCCCAGGAGGTAGATTTATTGATTTCATAAACCTACTTATGAGTTTTATACTGTATAGTTTATGTAGTCATGTGAGACATCTCAGATAAATCATTAGAAGTTTAAAACATCACTTAAATAATATTGTCTAATTTGCATACCTCTCTGTATTTTCCAAAATGTAGTTAAACAAGTGATCTATGTTTTATTTGAAGATACAAACAGATGTTTTTCTTCATAAAGAGGGAAACATAGACTACTTCACTGTTGGTTAAATTGAAATTATTACACTCTTATAACTTTTTAAAGGATTTTGTCCCTTCCAAAATATTTTGACTATCTCCGTTCTATAAAGTATTGCTTGTTCCTGGTCCCTGCCCCCCTCTGCTCAGGCGCCTCATTGATGCAGAAAGAGGTGTCAGCAAAGGCTTTCTGTCTGCTTTTGCACTGCTGATATGGCAGTCTAAAAGCCATTATTATCCATTTACCATGGATAAGAACGGCTTTAAACTCTTAACCTCACTCAGAGAAATCAGTGATGCATCACAGTTAAACGTTCATATTTCAAGGATCAAGTAAAGAAAATGTTGAAAAATAAAGTTGTAATATGGGGTAAATTGATATTTACAATTGAAGACTGATAGAGATATAAGTTTGGAGTTTAATTTATATCAACAGTGATACAGTTTATAGATAAAATTAAAAGTATTTTTATGTATAACTCATAAAACATTACATTTTCTCATTGAATACAGAGTACAATAATTTAGTCCATGCCAGCTCCTTTGCACATCGCAGTGAACTACGTAAGGCAAAAAGGATTGTAGTTAAATTGGGAAGTGCTGTGGTAACTCGTGGAGATGAATGTGGTCTGGCTCTGGGGCGGCTGGCTTCTATTGTGGAGCAGGTGAGGCTCAATTTACGAAATCCACATTTAGGTACTGAAAAAACAACTCTTAATTGTTACTAGAAATCCCATTCAGGGAATTTAATTAATGATATACTGTATATAGCGTAAGACGGAAAATCTCAATGACTTCTCTGATTTGAAATCTGTGCTGCTGTTTAGGTGGCTATGCTTCAGAATCAAGGCAGGGAGATGATGATTGTAACCAGCGGTGCTGTGGCCTTTGGAAAACAGAGGTTAAGACATGAGATCCTGTTGTCCCAAAGTGTCCGACAGGCGCTGCATTCTGGAAATAGTCAACATAAAGAGATGGTAAGGAAAAAGCTGCAAACATTGTGGAGAAAAGATTGACAACATGGTCTAACGGATGTCATCTGTGCTGCAGTCTGTTCCAGTGCTTGACGCCCGTGCCTGTGCTGCAGCTGGACAGAGTGGCCTGATGGCCCTGTATGAAGCCATGTTCACTCAGTACAGCATCTGCACTGCACAGGTACTCATGGAAATTTAACAGCTTGATTCATAAATGTAAGTCTATCTATATAACTCTTTCTTACTTAACTTTTATTACATGTTTTGTCAGGTCCTGGTGACAAATCTCGACTTTCAGAATGATAAGAAGAGGCAGAACCTGAACAGCACACTGCAGGAGTTACTCTGCATGAACATTGTGCCCATTATCAACACAAATGATGCAGTGGTAGCTCCTCCAGAACCCAACAGTGACCTGCAGGGGGTAAATGTACTGACAGCAAAACTGGGGGCTGTACATTCAATAATTTATCAATTCAAAATGTCTGTATTAGCATTGAGTTCCAAGTTTTATATGGTTCACACTTTGGACAAAGAAGACAGTTGGTTTGAAAGGGGTGTGAAAGAAGCCATTTATGTTAAGAATGTCATGGTTTGGTTGTGGTTTGAGGACCCAAATGCAGAGTCAGGGAGGCAGAGGTGAGTTTCTTGTGGATTTAATTAAAGGCAAATAGACAACTGAGGCTGGAATCCAAAAATCCAAAAATCAAGCATGAAAAAAAGGTAAAACAACCAGAAACCATGGAGACTTCAGGGGAAAACAATCATGAAGAGTAGGACACAGTGAAATGCAGTTAGAGGAAGTTTGACAAGGAACTGCACAAGGAGTGTATTTATGGGAGACTGAACAAAGAGAGGACTAACAAGCAGATTGGGAGCAGGTGTGAACAGAGCAGACTGGAAAGGAGAACACAAGAGGGCAACAGAGGGCAACAAATAAAAACCTGAAAACTGAAATATAACCAGAAAACACAACAAAATAAGAATTAAACCAATAAAACTAGAAAACATGGAGCAAAGTAATACTGAATACTCAAAACAGAACCAAGACTGTGACAAAGAGAGAAAAAACAACCTTAAACAGAGGGGGTGGACTCAGATTTCAGCTCTCAAAAACGCAGAGATAGAGTTGATCGCTTCCCACTATCATCTCAATCCTCATCACCATGCAGGGGTCCAAGACATCCCGCCTAGTCAGCCAGGCCAACAATAATGTGGCAAACAAAGGCATCAATGACTCCCCATTACTAAGAAGTGGACCTGTTCTTCTGGTTTAATGTGCATATTTTCTAAGCCAAAAAAAGGCTTATATGGGCTTCTCTATAAAGCTTAGGACTGAACTCTAATCCAAACATTTTAAATTGAGAAAGCTTCCTGGATGGGAAGTGAAACTTGGAAAACAATGTCCAGTGGATTTTATTATTTTAAACTTTTTCAACTTTTTTGGAATGAGTATGACCTGGATGACAGAATTTTCACCAGCAAAGATGGATTTGATTACAATGCAGAACTGGGCACAAGTTGGGGACTGAAGAAGCCAAGATTACTGTTAATTGTTGAGTGTCTTATTAAGCGTTTTAAAAATATGATTTTATCTCAGTGGCGGCTCTAGAACATTTTACATGAGGGAGACGAAGGAGGCATACCGTAACTTGTCTAGACAAGATGAAAAAAGTTGGACATCCTTATCTCTTAAAAAATGTAATTGTGTAAAAAACAACAAGTAAAAAAATGTTACACAACCCCCCCAAAAAAAGGATTTAAAAGAACATTTCAGAGAAATTACTTCATTTACTATGCAGGAGAGATTTTAGCCATCGCTTTTAGGAGTGACAGTGTGACAATTTTTGTTCTGGGCAACAAAACATGTCAGAAACGAACACAATTTTTTGCCATAGAAAATGTTTTTCATTGGGATCTGCAACGTGTACACATCAGGATTGGGAGAAATTAGCAAATTTATTACGGCAAGACGTTTATAGCAATATGTAGTCAGAAACTATTTATCACACTCTCACCAGTAAAGTAGTTCTATTCAGAAATATCATTCTCATGTCATCTAACTTATTATTTTCATAGTTTCTTATTATATATAATATACATTTGAGTTTTTATTGACATAAAAGTAGGCGTGCTGCAAAGACGCAAGGATCTAGGTCTATTATCAGAAAAAAAGGATGATTTTCAGTCTGGTAAACCCCTTTTTTGTTAATTTTGGCCATCCTTAGGTCATCAGCATAAAGGACAATGACAGTCTGGCAGCACGGCTGGCTGTGGAAATGAAGGCTGACCTGCTCATAGCGCTGTCTGATGTTGAAGGTATGGATGTTTCCACAATATTTTGGATTGCAGTTAAATATGACAAATCTGTCTTCGCAAAGCATCTCCAAAAGTCGTTATTTTCAAGTCTGGTTCTAAAGTTTAACTTCACACTGATATAGCTAATTTATTGAGTAATAAACACGGCAGCTGACCAGAACATAAACAGGTTACTATGGTTTATCACTCTTTTCTCCTATAAATGTCAGGAAACAGCAAATGTGGCTGGCCTAACAGGTGACCAACAAAAGCCAAACAATCACGCCATTCAATCTGGTGGTGGCAGCATCATGCTGTGGGGGTGGATTCTTTTTCAACTGTGGTTAGAGCACAGGCCAATAAATGAAGAAGAGTTTTTTTTGGTATTGCAAAGGACTGGTGAAAAAATTAATCTTCCAGCAGCGCACATCCCATTTTCTCTCTAATATTTCCGTAAAGTATAGTAAGGTGAACATTTGTATTTAGGTAAAGTGTGAAAACATTTAATTCCATTTTTTTTGGCAAAATTTCTCTAATTAAACTTTACTAGTGCCTTCATTAAAACAGGGGGCTTTTGTTCCCAATCTGGCTCAGATTTATGTATTCACAAGATGTCTTTAATGTTGCTAATGTTATATCTTAAACAACTGTTTGTGTAATATGAGAATATAGATGTATCAAGATTTTGTTTATATTTTTAGGTCTGTACAGCAGCCCACCTGGAACAGACGATGCCAAACTTATTGACATCTTCTACCTTGGAGACCAGCAGTCCATCACCTACGGTACAAAGTCTAGAGTTGGGATTGGAGGCATGGAAGCTAAGGTTTGTTAGAACGCTCTTAAAAAATTATTAGCATTAAATCCTTGACGGATAAAGATGTTTTAAAGTTGTTTTTAAATGTATTAGTTTCTCTTATGATCTATCTAACTATCAAAATAAAAGCACATGTATGTTCATTTTTTACTTTATCCTGGACTGGTTCTTTACATATGGAACTATGGGACCTCT
Organism: Cyprinodon variegatus; assembly: GCF_000732505.1. Classification (NCBI taxonomy): domain Eukaryota; kingdom Metazoa; phylum Chordata; class Actinopteri; order Cyprinodontiformes; family Cyprinodontidae; genus Cyprinodon; species Cyprinodon variegatus. The sequence continues at coordinate 212,398 of NW_015150729.1, forward strand.
TCTTGTGAAGGATAAATGCTCTGCCAGTACCGGTGCTCTGTCCACGAGTACCTCTTGATGTTGACATGGCGTCTAAACCACGACCGCACATCAACTTTCATAGACATAAGGTACTTAGGGTAGATCTCATCTTGCCACAGTAGAGTTTTTTTTACCAGCTTGGTATTTTCAGTCAGGGTGATGCACATGTTTCCCTTGAAGCACCCGTTCTTCTCATTCCACCAGGGAAGGCATAACAGCGTTGAGGAGCTTGACAGATTATTAATCAATGTCCTTAGCCAAGGTCAGCAGCTCCCCACTCCCACTTTAAACACTGTCCAGGTATAACTGTTGTATCCCATTTTGGCATTGACGTCCCCCAGTAGAATAAGCTAATCCCCAAGACCCTAAGAAGGCAAGGGACTCTGCGCCACCAATTGGCCCATACCTCAAGACAACAATCAGGCATTTTAAATAGAATGAAGAAGCCTATATATAGAGGAAAACTGAATAAAGAATTGCTTTAAATATTCAGGGTAAATAAGATTAATACATTTAAATGTATTAAAAGATAATTTCCAATGAAATTGTAGTCTGGAGGATGGAGTGAGCCAAGGTAGCTGTTAATAGCAGCAGATATTAGTGAGTTCTGAAAGGACAACAGAGAATAAACCTGCATAGACTGTTACATATATACCATTATGAGGTTGGATATTAGTGTATCAGTAGTGTTTTTTCATAAATTACATCACTGTAATCAGGAATAGGGAGAAAAAACTGAGTGACAATTATTTTTCTTAATGAGAGAGCAAAACAATTGACGGATAAAGTGCCTTCAAATGATATGCAACTTTATTAGACAGAAGGAATATGAGAAGTAAAGGAAATTGAAGAGTCAAGCCACAGACCTAAATATTTAAACTGCTAAACTGGTACAATAGGTGAGGAGTCCAGACAGTTGGCACAGACTTTGTCTTCAGAAATAACATTGAAAGAGATTTTGTTTTATTTAAGTAGCAGCTTGTGGGACTGAAACCATATTTGTACTGTGTCAAAGTCCTTTTGAGAAAATGCTGAAAGTCAGTTATGCTAGAAAACTAAAAATATCATCAGCATGTAGGTAAATATTATAGTCCATGCAGGCAAGAGGAAGGGTCATCAATAAAAACTGAAAATAAAAGAGGAACTCTGGGGCACACCTCTTCTTATTATGCAAAAATCAAAATGACTGCCTTTAAAGTAGACACTGCTGACGATGATGCAGTTATGAATTCATCTGTTGAGGCCAAATGAGGGTAATTTATCTAAAAGCCGATCGTGATCAACCAAGTCAAATGCCTTAGTGAGCTCAAAAAAAGGACACCAGTAAAAAAATTATTTTCAAAGCCAGAAATAAAGATCCTCAGTGAATTTAAAATATAGAGAAATCAATTCAAAATCCAGATTGTAATGGGGGCAAACTATTTTGGCCATATATATAGAATCAAATGATTGATTAAGATTAATATTTTCAAAGACTTTAACAATACTGTTAATAATTGAAAGTGGTCTATAATTATTCATATCTTTGGTCACCACCTTTATAAAACACTTCAGAAGTAGAAAAAGATAAATTAAACAGATGGGCCAAAGGAAATGAGAGAACGTCAGATGCAAGCTTAATAAATTTGGCCTTAGTACCATTAAGACCATCGCTCGCACTTAGTGACAGATCACTAATGGCATGCTTGACAACATCTGGACTGACTTTTTAAATGAGATGCAACTAGCACATGATGGGGTTTTAGGGAACATGGGGAGAATACTAAACAAGATCATTGAGAAGAATGAGAAAAGTGCAAAAATACAATAGCTCCCCATTCACTCAGCAAAGATGATGACCTTTAACTTTAATCACTATAACAGCTGCATGTTTATTAATAACTTTCAGAGACTCATCATAAAAATAGCGCCATCCATCAATAATGCAGGTTATTAAACACAGTCTATTCCATTTGATGTCAAACAAGTCATTAATATAATTATCTTAATTAAAAGATTTAGCTTTACGAACTGTAATGAACCATGGAGGCAAACGAGGGATTTTCTTCTTTTATCGGCCATAAATAATACAATGATGACTGAAGCAATCAGACAAAATACTGGATTCTGAAAATCTATCAGAGTGAGTAACTAAACCCAGTCAAGTAAAGATTTAGACTGAGAGTTGATCCTTTTAGATTCATTAATAAATTGAGTAAAATTTGCGCTATTAAAGATATTACACTAACTGACTGAAGATGGAGATACAGTAACCAGATGACGTTAATGTCGCCCAAAAGAATTTTTTCACGTTTAAGCAAAAAACAAAACTGTAAGTATATTTTCAACAAGATCAAAAGGAGAATTTAGAGGTCTATAGATGACCAATGATTGAGTTTTATTTTTTTGTAAAATCACCTTAATGCACAGCCTTTCAAAATTAAGTGGTGCCTCATCTTGGAGAACAAGAGTTGAAGAGAGATATGAGGATATATATATATATATATATATATATATATATATATATATATTT
>NW_015150729.1:215018-216900 GCF_000732505.1 Cyprinodon variegatus
ATTTTATTTTTTTATTTTTTATTGTAATTATTTTTAATGATCCGCGGAAACCCTTGATCATTTCCGCATGTTTTGCTGCTTTGAATTTAATCATCTGTGCATGCCCTCGGCGATCTTCAAGGAACTTGGAGCACGGAGCGGACGGGAGCCACAGCGGAGGCTGTAGACGGCTCAACAAGTCGTCTTGCTTTGCGCAGGTGGCCTGGAGCGCAGCGGGGCGGAGCGGAGCGCTGACTGAGTATGTGGGATTTTCGGGGTTAGCATGACATGTTGGTCATGTTGCTGTTAGCATAAACAAAACGTGTTGCACAATGCTTGCACACTGTTGCACTTTTATCCACAACTTTCTTTCCGCCGTCATCGTAGGTCACTCTAAATGCAAAGTGGTCCCATACAGCAGACCTATAAAGTGCTGCTGGCGCGTCTTCCAACTCCTATTCTTTCCCACTCTCCATACCCACACAATTCTCCACAGCAACTGATTTTTTTCTGCTACACCCGGCTAAGCTGCTTCGCTTCTTCTTCTTGTTGTTTACTACTGGTGGTTGGCTTGTTCGGAGTACCGCCACCTCATGTTTTTCTTGAATGATGACGACTTCTTCTTGTATCACTGTTTGAAGATAGTGTCTTCCAGAAACTGGCAGTAGGTCTGGGAGTTGATCTTGACTCCATCCTCAACCTGGTCCCACAAGCTCATCTTTGATGATACCAGCCCATTACAGTACCCCAGCTCCACCTTGCTGGCGTCTGATTCGATAAGGAACTTGCTGCCCTTTACTGATCCAGCCTGGTGCCCATCCCTCTGGCCCATCAAGACTCGCTCTCCTTTCATCAGACCAAAACACCTTGGAGAAATTAGGCTTTAGATATTTCTTGGCCCAATCTTGACGTTTTGTCTTGTGTGTCTTGTTCAAAGGTGGCCTTTTTTTGGCTTTCCTTAAATTGGCCAGGTCCCTGAGTGTTGAGCACCTTGCGCTTCTCGGCAATCCAGAAATATTGCAGCTCTGAAATATGGCACAGCTGGTGGCTAATGGCTTCCTGGCAGCTTCACGCTTGATCCTTCTCAATTCATGGGGAGTTATTTTGCGTCTTCTTTTTCAACACCCTTCTTGCACCCCTGTTGGCTATTTGCCATGAACCCCTTGATTGTGCGATAATCCTGCTTCAAAAGTTTGGCAATTTCCAAACTGCTGCACCCTTCTGAAAGACATCTAACAATTTTTGAGTTTTCAGAGTCTGTCAAATCTCTTTTCTGACCCATTTTGCCAAAGGAAAGGAAATTGCCTAATAATTAAGCACACAATATATAGGGTGTTGATGTCATTAGGCCACACCTCTTCTCATTACAGAGATGCAAACCACCTGATTTACTTAATTGGTAGTTGGCTTTCAAGCCTATACAGCTTGGAGCAGGACAACATATATGAAAAGGATGATGTGGTTGAAATACTCATTTGCCTAATAATTCTGTAAACAGTGTATATATTTAGCCACTCCTTCTTCTTGAACCTCTGTCCACTATAAATAAAGATAAGTTTTCAAAACTAATATAATTAGTATTATATAATTAGTATTATATTCATAGTTGAAAGCCATGTTTCAGATATTGTTATGATACTAGGTTTATTACGAGTAAGCCAGGCACTAGACAGATCAGTCTTAGGTAGCTCTTCTTATGAAAGAATGAAAATATTTGAAACAAAAAGCTACAGGTTGAACATTAAAATAAATGAAATTTTCTGTTCCAAATAATTTCAACTCATTAAAACATAGACAGAAGCTAATAAATTAAACCAAATGTTCCACTTAATAAACCAGTATATGTCGCCTGAGATCTGACATTGCTTATTGATTAATTTATGATCATATATATATATATATA
>NW_015150729.1:218650-219989 GCF_000732505.1 Cyprinodon variegatus
AAACAAAGTTTGCCTTTAGTGCCCTCAAATATGTTGTGTCCTTGGTGGACGTAACATATTTTTGGGGGCTTGTCAAAACAAAGTTGCCTTTAGTGCCCTCCGATATGTTGTGTCCTTGGTGGACGTAACATATTTTTGGGGGCTTGTCAAAACAAAGTTTGCCTTTAGTGCCCTCCGATATGTTGTGTCCTTTGTGGACGTAACATATTTTTGGGGGCTTGTTTAAACAAAGTGTGCTTTTGGAGACAGGTCGTGTCCTTCGGTTGGTTCTTGTTTGTTGGTGGTTGTGCTGGGTTTGTGGGTGTTTTTGCGCAGCTGACGCGCGTTGCGCTGATTAGTTGGGGCACTCGGTTCTGGTGGTGCTGTAGCTTGTTTGTGCAGAGGTGTTCCTGATTCGGTGTGGCTTGATCCCAGGGGTAAACATTGAGTTTAACCTGGATGAGTTTGTTCGAGGGGGCCACATTGGACACTTTGCATAAATGCACAGAGGATCGGTTGCTGGTAATGAACGTGCGCACGCTCTGCTTAACTCTATCAGTTGTGTTTCCAGTGAACGTGATGACGCAGGTGTCGGGGCAGCTGCTGATGCACGGGAAGCCAAGCATTGTGAGGTTATTGTGGATTGGACGATTTGGCTCTGGTTTTTTTTTTTTTTTTGTGGCTTTGTATGTGTGCTTGACAGTTTGTGTGGCTAGATTCCAGGGATGGACATTGGAGTCTGACCTGGATGAGTTTGCTCGAGAGCCTACATTGGATGGAGTGTTCCTGTTTAGTTTGGCTAGATTCCAGGGGCGGACATGGAGTCTGACCTGGATGAGTGCTCGAGGAGCCACATTAGATGTCTTTGGTGTGTACACGAAGGATATTTTTCCTGCTGCAGTTTTAACACAGGGTCTTGATGAATCGCCATAGAAAGCCTCACTTGCAGCTAATCCGTGTCGTTTAGTGGAACTTCGTTTCGAATTCAGACAGCTGGCTTTGATGGAGAAGGGGCTGTTTTTGGAAGAACGCAGACTGGAGTTGGTGGAGCGGCTGTGTTTGCGCGCTCGGTGGCATTGAGAGCGCATTGGATTATGTCTTGATGTGAAAGCTTTTAACACGTTTTTTCTTGTAGGAAGAGGGGACGACGTAGTGGCTGATGCACTCTCCTGATTCTAGTCCCGCTTTCCTTTTAACGTGTTTTTTATTGTAAGTAGAGGGGACAATGTAGTGGCCGACGCACACTCGAGACTGTAGTCCCGCTTTCCTTTTTTTTTTCTCTGAATGGGTTGAGCTTTGCTTCGGACCCCATTCAGAGTCTTTGGGTGGGGGTGTTATGTGCCCCCAGGCACATTATGAT
>NW_015150729.1:221348-224611 GCF_000732505.1 Cyprinodon variegatus
TCACTCAAATCACCTTTCTTCCCCATACTGATGCTCGGTTTGAACTGCAGGAGATTGTCTTGACCATGTCTACATGCCTAAATGCACAGAGTTGCCACCATGTCATTGGCTGCTTAGAAATTAAGTGTTAACGAGCAGTTGGACAGGTGTACCTAATAAAGTGGCCGGTGAGTGTATATTTATGTATATACATTTACATTTTATTTATCAAACACATTTGCACACATACAGACAACCTTAGCAAACCACACAAACAAATAAAATACAAAACCAGGACATTTGCCATCAGCCAAGCTATTCTTGAAGAGTAAGACTATTGCGGCTTCCAAACAAATCCTTTTGCCCGCTGAGAGTTGGGTTGGGTCCTCCTTTCTTGCCCTATTTGTGACATTATATTATTGTTACATATATGCTGGAATCCAGGATGCTTTTGTTTTGTTTATTAACACCAGCAAGAGTTATGACAGCGCAGCAGGGATGATTGTAGCAAACAAAGTGAGATCCGTTAATTAATATAGGAAACTAATGAATACTGAAACAAAATAAGATGAAGCGTAGCGAAATGAAGTGGTCAAACAAAATTACGGCAGCCCCACCCTTACTCTTCTCATCAGTGAGACAGGTGAGTGCGCACCTATACACACATACTTCCTTGGTGCACACCCACCTCCCTTTGAGTCTCCACCTCCGATACACACTATACTGTACACCACATAACCTTTTATGTCTCCTACAAAGACTCCTGCAGCTTCATTAGCTTTTTTATTGTGTTCACCGCAGGTCAAGGCAGCACTTTGGGCATTAGAAGGAGGTACCTCAGTCATCATTGCAAATGGCACGAACCCCAAAGTAACCGGCCAAGTCATCACTGACATAGTGGAGGGGAAGAAAGTGGGAACCTTCTTCTCCGAGCTCAAACCTGCTGGTGTGTCCTTATTTCATTTAATGTGTAGCATTAAATACATACTGATCACAATAGGCCACTGGAACTTTGGCTTTAATTTGTGGCAGATTTATTTTTTGTCTCCGTTTTAGATCAGTGATCCTATATGACACCGTAGTTTTAGTCTAACTCTGGACTCTGTTCTAGGTCCATCTGTTGAGGAGCAAACAATAATGGCCAGGAACTCAGGAAGAATTCTGGCTTCTCTTAAACCAGCCCAGGTGATGAATAGATCCCAGTCACAACCTGTTAACTTTTGTTTTTGTATGCCATTTTGTAGATTGTAAACCTTCATTAGTGCTTTTTTTACTTTGTCAATTACAGAGGAACACTGAACTTTAATAGACAGATCTGATGCATGCTGAGTCTGTGTTGTGTCTGTGTTTTGTTATCTGCACTGTCAGAGAAGTGAGATCGTCTTCCATCTAGCAGAGCTGCTGACTGAAAGGAAAGATGAAATTCTGGCTGCAAACAAGCTGGATATGGAGAATGCTGTTAGGGCAGGTAATATGGCTTGCATTTTCCTTTTACAAACCTCTGAGCATGCCAAAGATTCACATTAAATAATGTTTAAAGTTTGCAGATTTCTGTCGTTAACACAAATTGATTTATCCGGTTGGTTTTATCGACAGCAGACCAGCTTTCAGGTCTTTCTATAAAACAAACAACAATCCTAACCAAGAAATTGCATTTCTTACCAGCCCAGGGTTTTTCCTTTTTCCAGGACATTTGCCTTCAGCCATGCTGAAGCGTCTCAGCCTGTCATCGTCCAAGCTGAACAGTTTGGCCAAAGGTATGCATCAGATCGCTGTGGCAGCACAGGATCAAGTTGGACGTGTGGTACGAAGGACCAGGGTGGCTCAGAGTTTAGAGCTGGAGCAGGTCACAGTTCCAATTGGTGTTCTGCTGGTCATTTTCGAAGCTCGGCCTGACTGCCTGCCACAGGTAAAGTGATGGAAGAGCATCAGGTTCAATGCAATATTTCAACAAAGTGAAAAAAAGGTAGAAGATAAAGGGACTCTGTTTCAAGCAAGTAATCTGAGCTATTGATAATTAAAAATTAAAAAATGTTGTTTTTGCAATTTTGTGCAATCTTTTGTATTTTATTCATCAAGGTGTCCTCACTGGCGATAGCCAGTGGAAACGCTCTTCTGCTGAAGGGAGGGAAAGAAGCTGCCAACACTAACCGTGTCCTGCACCAGCTCACACAAGAATCACTTTCTCTACAAGGGGTCAGAGAGGCAGTGCAAATGGTAAAAAAAATTATATTCATTTATCAGAAGCATATATGAAACTTGTGTAACTATAATAAAAATTGTATTATTTTGTAGGACATGATTAAGATGACCTAACACAAACCATTCTGTGAAATCCACTGAGTCATGCAACACATCTGCAACTCTTATAGGGTCTATTTATTACCCAGATATTCCCTTCATATGAAGCCAATTGTTCAGCCCCTTTTCCACCTATGGACCATATCTATAAATGTTAGAAGGGTCCAGTATCAAGTCTTCTCCAGCAGGGTTTTATCTACAGTAAGATTTTCCTGGTATTAAGCTGCAGCTCTTTTCCATTAATGCTGAAATCTTCTCTTTTCCTCTTGAAGAAAATTCTACCCACTGCATGATGATTTATAGTGATGTAAATTACTATGGTAGATTTGCTGTGGGATTTCTTGTAGAAATATACATTCATAGAAGTAAGTACTTAAAGGTACAGTGGAGGATGTTCTTTTTCATGGGTGGATCATCAAAATAAGTGGTCCTCCTAATTGTCAATCATTCTGGTGATATGTTTACGTAATGCAGTCCTACGTGCTCGTCCCCATTTCCACCTACCAGTGGTGAGACATATTGTAGTGGAAAAATTGCAAATCTTCTTTTGGAAAGTAAGCTTGTTTGAGCGATGCAAACAGCAACTTTTAAACAGAGCGTGCACGAGGGGAAATGGGCTTATGCATGATCTTGCATGCGTTTAATAAGAGTTCCCTCTCGGGAGTGTGTAAAGGGTTGTGCATGTGCATTTTTATTTAGAAAATGGGGAGCGCGTGTCTTTTCACAAATTCGCGAAAATCCTCTGCTGTACCTTTAAGGCCTAAAAAAAATGAGCAACTAAAGTGATGAAATGATTATGAATTCAACAGAAAATGCAAACAAGGGAAGGCAAGTTTATTTATGTTGCACATTTATGTTCCATGACTATTAAAAGTGTAGCTTGTGTAAAAAACAGTTTATTCCCCAATAACAAAGACTCTGTTTTCCTTTCTTCCTTTATTTTTTAAACAGTGGTTTTTGATAAAAAAAAAAAAAAAAACATC
>NW_015150729.1:224646-244631 GCF_000732505.1 Cyprinodon variegatus
ATATAGTAGACCATAAGAACTGAATGGACAACTAGTGTTGTGCCGATGCCATATTTTGGACCCGGTACCGATACCCGATACCTGGCTGTGCGGTATTGGCCAATACCATACCAATACCATCTGTTTGAAATTGATGTGTGTGTGTATATATGAAGAACTGCATACTACTTGGATGTAAAATAATTGCCATCATGGCTTTGTCAAGCTGCTGCCGACCTAATACAAAGCGAATCAAGTAGAACTTTTTATTGCCTACCTGGAATGGGTGACAATAGTTGAATAAACGTTTGGCTCTCAAAATGGTATTGGTGACCTATTTGTAGGTACTCGCCGATACCGATAACACCATTTTAGTGCTGTATCGGGGAACCGCCTGATACTATCGGTGCAAAATTAATAGACACACTGAAAATGTAAGTATATTTATCCACAAAAGACACCAACAGGAAAAAGAGCGTGGTTACCAATATTAATTGAGTTTGCTGGAAGCAGCTGGGAGGAAGGATTGGTAATGATGTTGTTAAGGATGCAGAGGTCTGTAACAGATCTAACTGTTGATGGCATGACTAATAGTTTCTATGCATCTAAAGTGTGCATAAATTCAGCTTCTCCAGCAGTATCATGAGCTTTTTTGGTTGCTTCACTAATTAATCCTGTCATCAGTTCCAGGACAAGGTGGACTGTCATTTATGTTGGGATCAAATTGTGCCACACAAAATGACAAATTGTTTAACGATGGGGACTTTTTTTATAACCTAACCTTGCTTTACTACTATCCATATGTGTATAACTTTATCCCTGAACAGCTGCAGTTATCATGGTATTAAGTAACTAATTAGATGACTATTATTAAAAAGGGGACTAAATGCAAAAGCAAACCTCAATTTTAAGATTTTATTAAATTGTTATGAGTTATGAAAATGTTCTGCTTCACTCATCTGTTGTAATCTTCCCTAAAATCAGAATGAAATAGATTGTCCTGTGCTGTTGTGACATAGTACACGCTCCTTTTCAGGTGAATACTCATGAGGAAGTGGAAGATCTTTGCAGATTGGACAAGATGATTGATTTGATCATCCCCAGAGGTTCGTCACAGCTGGTGCAGGATATTCAGCATGCAGCCAATGGTATCCCAGTCCTGGGCCACAGTGAAGGAATCTGCCACATCTATGTTGACAGCGACGCAAGTGTTGATAAAGTCATAAAAATTGGTCTGTAAATCCACACAGTATAAAACCCCAAAGTTTTTTTTTTTCCATTTTTCTTTATACTCACAAACTAGCACTCAACTGTACGTGGCCTGATAAAATTGCTGCCCTCTGATTCTTTCTTTTCACCATTTAGTAAGAGACTCCAAGTGTGACTACCCGGCTGCATGTAATGCTATGGAAACTCTGCTAATTCACCGAGACATCCTTAGGACTCCCATGTTTGACCGGATCATTGAAATGTTGCGTAGCGAAAGGGTAAAACCAATATGCTCAGATCTCGTTTAGTGTCTACTATTTCCCACGTATCTAATAAAAACCGGTAAAAAAATTGTCAAAATGCTTAAAATAAAATAATCCTTTATTCTAGTAGGAAAATATTACAACAAAACATTAAAACATGTCTTTGGTAGGAAACCAAATGTACATTTAATAGTTCTTACCAAATGAATGTAACTAAAGCTGATCAGAATATAACCATGAATATTTCATGAGGAATTCATCACTTCATGTTTCCCTTGGATAAAAGTAAGATCTTACATGTAGGCCTCTTTTTTATAGCTTCACTTTAAAATAGGATATAGACAACATGCATTTCAAGTAAGGATGGTGTGCATAGATTTTACGAAACCAGGTCCCACAAGAAAATAGCTAACCACTCTAACTTACCAATATCTACAGACAGAGCGATAATTGAAAAGGTTTCATTACTTGAACAGTAACAAACCAGGCTAGATCAAGGCTTATAACTATTTTGCTACAAAGCACAAAGAGGAGGACAGTAAGGAGCATCTTAAAGGCTCCACTAAACCTGTTATAATAATGTATGGAAATTAAGTGAAATTAGATTACTGGGTTTTGCAGCCTTAAATCCTTTAGGTGGATCTGCCATTAAAAAAAGATATATATGTGGAAACAGTAGCTCAGGAGTCTTGTTACAATGCTTTGTATCATGAACTCTTTTTAATGAGGAGGTTTTCAGTATCTGTTAGACTAAACCAAAACAGTGAACAGTTTTGATAGAGATTCAAAACACAATGGGTCTCACTTTATCTAAGTCCACAGACTTAAATTCAATAGAAAAACCTGCAGGATGAGTGAAAGAAATCATAAATCCAAGTTGAAGACCGGATGATCTTGTGAGAGTGCTAAAAGGATGAAATAACCATCAGTCTGTTTCTTCCAAGCTGTGGCATAAGTTTAAGGTACTGTTCAACTAGTAAAGGTGGCTGTATGCGGTGTTACTATCAGGAAAATGCACCATAGCCATTGCTTGTTTTGTTCAAAGTATCTATCTTTGAACACTTTTTCTTTGGCTTAGTAAATGCACTCAAATTAATGGTTTATTTTCAGCATTTTAAAAGGGAACTGTAAAAAGAAAGATATATATATATATATATATATATATATATATATATATATATATATATATATATATATATATGCCATTGAATCCCCATTTAGTTAGTGAGCTTTTTATTTTGGCAATTTAATAATGTTCAGCTTGATTGGCAAAAATGTAATTCAAAGGTCTTTCTATATCTGAAAGGGAACTGGGCCAACTTTTGCTCAATATGAAAATAATTAGTAAAAGTTTGGTCTTTGAAAAAATGTAAACTAGAAGAAAACAGATTTATTCGTTGTTTATCAAAAGCTGATATATTCCAAACATTACTATTTTAAAACTTATTTACAGTTTAAAAAAAGTTATGTGTTTTGTGGTGTCATCAGGTGAAGATCCATTCAGGCCCGCGTTTGGCTTCCTTCATGACATTTTGTCCATCAGTAGCCAGATCTCTGCGTAGAGAGTATGGTGACCTGGAGTGCTGTTTGGAGGTGGTGGACAGTGTGCTGGAGGCTGTTGAGCATATACACAAGTTTGGAAGCTCCCACACTGATGTTATTATCACAGAAAACAGTAAGTGGTATGGTTTATTTTATTGCTACATGTACTATATCTTACAGCAGAATGACTTTTTGAACATGTGTTATTTATTGTTCATGAAGTGATTTTTGTTTAATCTATTATTATTAGATTATTGTTAGCTGTACAAAAAAATACAATGTGGGGATAATAAAGACTCTGAATATTGAACCTACCTGTAAAGCCACACCTGTCATTGGCACTAAGATTACTTTCTCTCTGAATGAACTTCCCCTTCACTGCATTAAGTGAGCAGAGACAAAGGCTGTGTCCAAACGTCGCCCTAACCCCTACAGTAAATCCTTACATCACTATATAGAGCAGGGTTTATATAGTGGACCTAGTTAACTGACCGTTCGGTCAGATGATCACTACTTTTCACTCCCCGTTGGTCAAGTAGTGCCTGTGCCATCTTTGTTATTTGTCGGCGCTGTTGGGTAGCGACAGCCGTAGGTGACAGCGGGCCGCTGTAACAACAAATCCCATGATGCTTTGTGAGGAGAGCTCTCCCCAGCATTCTGGGATATATCTGCTTGTCTAGTTACCATGGATGATCATTACTTTTCAAGTTGCATTGTGGGAAATTTTGAGTCCACTACTTTTTCATCCACTAGACATTCCAACACTCATCAAAAAATGCCGTAACCACCATATAGGGCCCTATATAGTGATTAGGGCGGACATTCGGACAGAGCCAATCTTTTTCAGGGCCTCCCTGTGTGACTCCAACATTGAGGGTAGCTTCACTAAAATGCAGGGCAGATGATCAGCAATTTAGCATAGTTAAGTTTGGACACAGTTGGGGGAGTGGTGGCCTAGTGGTTGGGGCATAGAGCTTGGTATCTGGAGGTTGTGAGTTTGAAACCCACTGCCATAGACTGTCACTCTGGCTCTCTGAGTAACAACCCTTAACCCCCCCAACTGCTCCCCTGGCGCCCCACAATGGTATCCCATTGGTCCTGGAGAGGATGAGTTAAATGCAGAGGTATATTTCTCCAGTGTGCGATCAATATAGTTCACTAATAATAAAACAAATAACTGTTACTGTCAGAATTAAACTGACAGTGTCAGAGCTTCAGTTCAAACATTTTAGTAGAGCCGTCATAAAACATATTAGTTCATTTTGACAGAAACTGATTTTTTAAAGCATCCATGACAAATTCTTATAAAGATAAAGACTTTTTCCTTTATTTTGTTCTCAGCTGTCAACTTTTTCAAAATTTTCTTGAGTGTGCAGTTCTTTTAGTCTGCTATAAAAGACACCTCTTCATGCAGCTCTTTTTTTTCCCAATAATAAAACAGCAGAGCTAAAAACACGTTTCTATTATGACTCTTAGCAGGACGTGCAGGGTGAATTGGTGCCATCTAGTGGTAAAAAAGAGACTTTATTGTTTCACCTAAACCTCTTGTCCCTGATTTCGGAAAAAATAGAGAAAGGAAAATAGAAATGATCATCTCCATAAATGGTTTTGAGCTAAACACATTAATTCTCTAAGTATTGGTGCTGTTAGTAGTGTGCATGTGTGCCAGCATCTGCTGGAAAATAAAATCAATCTCCCCATTAAATATTTTGTTATAATGAAGAATGGAGAGCTCTAAAATGTTTCATAGATCTTTGGACTTTGGACTTTTAGGATCAACACCACAGATAATTTACCAACACTAATTGCCATTTGCGATGGACCTTAAACAACATGGATTCCCTGCACTTTACTTCCAGGTTCTGGGTCTCTGTCTTCATTTTTCAAAATAAACATATCCCAAACTGTTTATCAGCAAATCTATTGTTATCACTGTTGCCAGTTTGCATTTCTTTCCTCCACTTAACTTCAGTTTTTATGCTTGAATACAGCACTCTAGAAATCAATAGTTTCTTTAATATTCTAATATATTCAGATGTGTCTTAATCTGGATAGATACAGTACTAAAAACTGTATCTATCTGCACGTCCTGAAAAATTAAACAAGCTTTTTCCAGCCAACAAATAAGTTTTCTTATATATTTAAGTTCACCTTCAGCTTTGACACAGATCAAAACCAAGCAGAGGAACAGACTGTGGTGGATGTAGAGAACAGTCTGGTATCAGCTGCTCTTCACACCAGAGCTCATCAAAGCAAGCTCAGGTGTCACTAATGTTGAAAACAAAGTAAGACTAATTAAATCAGTCTGACTTAAATTTTTCTTCAGTATATTGTTCCCATTTCATCGAGTTTAAATGTGATAATAGGGGAGTTACTCCAAGGAGCTCCAGCTTTGTAAATATAGGTTTATAATATGCTTTTATTTTGTATTTATTTTATTTATTCCTTACTAGCTTCCAGGCAACATATTTATGCATGTTTTTTATATGAGTTGCAAAGAATAACATGTCAAAGAATTAAATGCTCAAGTTAAACAGGTTAAATACATTTCTCTTTTTTTTGTAATTAGCTATTGTACATTCCACTTTTGGAAAATCATCAATACTTTTGGTTGAGGGGGGACTCATGGTAAGACAAATTTCCCACACAATTAAACACAAGTAAAAAAAGGTTGGGAAACACTGATCTAGGGTGTAAGTTAAGTCAATAGGAAGATTATGAGTGAAATTATTAAGAAACATAGTTATAGGTTATAAGTTTTATTCACCTTTTCTCTTTTAGCTTATTTTTTATCTGAATTACCTGTTTCTTTTAAGTGCATAGGTTCTTTTTAGTGCATAGGTTCTATGCACTGCAGGAGCAGGGTGTGATGTTACAGCTATTCTCAGTAGTCAAACCAGAACATTTCAGGTAGATCTTCCTATTCCTGTTAATACTGCAGTCTGGATGTGTGCATGTTAATCACAGCAGTTCTTAACAGTGTACCTGCCATGTATGTTAACATATGGGGACTAGGGTTATTTCAGGTAATATTCTTTCTCTTTTAGAGGAGACAGCTGAGCAGTTTCTGCAGCAGCTGGACAGCGCATGTGTTTTTTGGAACACCAGTTCACGCTTTGCTGATGGATATCGGTTTGGACTCGGTTAGTAATTTTTTTATTTCCCAAAGTTTTTGGTTTGTCAGTGAGAATCTTAAGTTGGAATTGTAGCCAGGATTGTCTACATTGCGTATTTTCTTCAGATGAACCCTTTCTTACAGTTATTTTATTACTCAGCAAAACTTTAATGCATTTTTATTTAGTCTGTAAACCATTTTTTTTAAACCAGCTGCTTTCTTACTCACATAGAACCTGAAACAGGTTCACATGCAAAATCACAATCTTTAAGCCTTTTTGTTAATTTGCAAAGAACATGTAAAAAAAAAAATAAAGAGAGAAACCCATCTATATGAAGGCGTTGTGCTCCTATGTCCAGCATGCTATAAAAAAATACCATAAAAAAAGAAAAGAACAATTAAAAATGTTTTAATGTAAGATTTATACAAACATTTTAATACTGTAATTTAACCTTTACTTCTAAAGGTTGTTCTATAAGATACTAAATTAAGAATTGTTGCTTATTTTCCACTTTATTGATAAATGGTATTTATATGTTTAGTATGACTTTTTGTACATTTGAGGTTAAGTTTCAATGGTTTTTGAACTTAAAGAATAGTTTTTTGTATAATTTCATATCCATCCCCTTGCACTGAGAAATAATGAACTTTTAATCTGCTGTTATGATATTTAAGTTATTTCTTTGCTGTTTTTTGTTGATGTTATGGGTGCAGGAGCTGAGGTTGGGATTAGCACAGCCCATATTCATGCCCGGGGCCCTGTGGGCCTTGAGGGACTGCTCACCACCAAGTGGATCCTGAGAGGTGATGGTCATACGGTGGCGGATTTCTCTGAGAGCGGCAGCATGGAGTACCTCCACGAGAACCTCCCTGTTTGAGCAGAAATGATCTGGACACAGAGACAGTGACTAGGACTGCTTCATTTTGGTTTCACTATTGTGCCCACTCTCAAAAGCTCGGATTTATATTTAATAGTCAGTAACACCACAACTATAAGACAGATCTGTCTGTTTATTACTGTCTCACTCAATAACTAATTTTATTTTTTTCCTGCCATTCCCTTTTGACATATGAACTGGTTAAATAACCAAAAACATTTTGCAGCTATATATTTTTTAAGAAATTTAAAAATATATATATACCTACCGTTAATTTTTGTATAGTCTGTATGAAAAAACATAATTTTTTTCTCATTTGGTGTCATGGGTTTGGCAAAAGTATTTCTATTTGCTGAATGATGCAGAAATGTTGACCTCGACGACTTTGGTTCATTCTTATTTAGACTCTCCAGATGGTTCCACATTCATATGTTTGAATAACTCTAAACACGTACAATATAAACTTCATTGGATTGACTAGCCAGTATACCATTTAGGAAGGAGAAAGGTTCTCTGTCTCAGAGTTAAATGTATTCAAACTAAGGTTGATTTATTTCAATTTGATTTGAATGGATTGGACTCAATTTAGTTCCATTCAATTCAAAGCAATTCAGTTTAATTTAATTCAAAAACGTTTTAACTAATCTCAAAGAGAAATCAAATGTTGCAGCAACTGATAGGGGTTTTAATCAGTTGTTGTAGGTGCTGATAGCTGTAGGCAGGAACAATCTTATTGCACTGAATCTGGAGAAGCCTTTGACTGAAGACACGCTGTGTTTGTTTAACAGTCTTCTGAGCAGAATTCTCATTGTTGTCCATAATGTTCTTCACTTTATAGAATAATCTCCAGAGGCTTGTTGAGTTTTTATTTTTAGTTATTTGTCCCAGCAGCTGATGGCATAAGAGATCACACTCTCCTCCACAAAACACAAGGGTCCTACATTCTGGTGTGAAAGAAGTCCAGAACAAAAGCTCATGGGAATGCTTGCTGTAGAAAATATGCCACTAATCCAAAGCAAGACCACCTGCGTCACAAAAACATGCTCTGTGGTGAAACGTTTTACCATCCATCCATCTTCTTTACACGCTTAATCCCAAGTGGGGTCACGAGGGGTGCTGGTGCCTATCTCCAGTTATCAATGGGCTAGAGGCGGGGTACACCCTGGACAGATCACCAGTCCATCGCAGGGCAACACAGAGACAAACAGGACAAACAACCATTCACGCAAACACTCACACCTAAGGAGAATTTAGAGAAGCCAATTAACCTAACAGTCATGTTTTTGGACTGTGGGAGGAAGGTGGAGTACCCAGAGAGACCCCACGCATGCACAGGGAGAACATGCAAACTCCAGGCAGAAAGACCCTGGGCCAGGAATTGAACCCAGAACCTTCTTGCTGCAAGTCGGCAGTGCTACCCAGTGGGTAAAACCTAAAAATAACATCTTCGCTATGAGACCAACCTCATATTAAGGGATGTTTTGCTACAAGAACGAGTATCTCACTCTAAAAAAATAGATGACGTCATTATTAAAATAGATTTTTTTGGGCAAATAGACAAGTTAGATTCATAGCTCTGGTTTCTTAAAAACTTTCGACAGAGCTATACAGTTAGGTGAGAGTAACAGGACTGAAACCTGACTCAGCTGGACTGGCTCTTACATCAACTGATCAACTGCTCTTCTGCAGCCTCTGCAGAGGTAAACAAACAATTAGACCCAATATATCAGAAATATATCTTTGCTAAATACTATGAATAATGTAAAGTTTGGTATTTGAAAGAAGAGAGATAGAAATGTTTCAAATAATCACCCTCTAATTACTCTGGTAAAAATCGATCAAACATAAATTTGGTAAATGTTATTTCAAAAAAGGAACATTTGGTTGTTTTAACTATTAACTTTGAGAAAATCATTGTTATAATACAGAAAAATAATATATGTTGATATACACGATACATATTTATGCAGTCATATTTCCAGACTAAGCAGGTCCTGGTCTGTTTCAGCCATCAAAAAGTTTATGATCCTTTCTATAAAGCTTTTTTTTTTAGAAACAAGGTAAGATTTTAATGAAATAATATGACAAGAATTGTCCTTTGGCATTTATTATCATTATTCCGCATTCTTTATTTTTCTATTTATTCACAGATGCCAGCTGTGCTCATTCTTGAGTGGTTTGTTGCTTCACTAGTTGTTCCTTGTGATGCCCAAAGCCTCTGTCAGATTTAGGAATGCTATCTGACAAGTCCTTTCCTGAAAGCTGCAGGGCTGAATGAGACTGCTGTTAAATAAAGCTCTGTAGCGCTGCAGCTTCTGAGATCCTTTCTGATGTCTTCGCATTGCATGTTCAAGGTTTGGGTTTTGGTTCTTTAATGAGAGTAATGTTGAATAAAAAAAAAGTTGAGGAAGAAAATTTGGGGTTTCTTTTTCTGACTTTCTTTGATTTCCTTTTGTTCTTGCTGTTGAAGAGTTGAGGATTTTTATATGTATGCTCATTGCTGTCCCGGCTCTAGTCTTTCTACTTTTACAAAGAACACAAATTAACGCGAAGGAGGGGGAAGAGAAGTCATGCTGATCAGAAAAACAGATGTCTAAAAGGGGGCCTTTTCAAAGTTGCCCATAGGGAAATTTGCGTTGCTGGAAGTGGGACAAGGAAGATGGAAGACAATACTATAGAGGTTTAATTATCCAGCCATCAGAAATGAAAAGAGAGACAAGGAGAACTGAGACTAATAATGGAATCACAGACTTATGTTCTGGGTTTTCTTCTTTTTCCCCCAATATATTTCACTCCTTTCTATCATCTAAAGAATTCATTCTCCAAAACGCACTACTTACCCTTCAATCAGCTCCCTGTCATAAGTCCAAAGGGTTCAGAGATGAAGGAGAGAAATCTCACTTTTTTGTCTTTTTTATGTGTGAAGCGATTGAAAATATCATCTAAATGACTTGAGGTGGAGAAGGAACAATGGAGGGACAATGAGGATTAGCACTCTTTTGTTATCGTGTTTTATAGGATTTTATATTACCTTATCTAATGTATCAAAGCAAACTGCAGTTCCAGCTGATGTAGTTTAGGGTAATTACATATATTCAGTTTTTTAAACATGAAATCTTGTGATTTATTTATGGAATAAAAAATTTATAACTTTTTATAGCAGTGAAATGATTTTAACAAAAGGCATTGCCTTTCTATTGTACAAAATGTCTCTTTAAAGTGTTCTTATGATTGTATAAAGTAGGAATGAGAAGAAAATGAAAAACAATATGAATAGTAACTTATATAATGATCTTTAGAAACCACAACGTGCCTGTTCAAACATAAATAAAGTTTGTGATAGATTATCCTAAGACAGCAAAAGCTTATAAAATGCTATTTCTGGATGTTTAGTAATTGAAAAAAACAAACTAAGCAGAGCAGAAAACCATGTTTTTAAAAAATAAAGCATATTCTGTTGGTTTAAAATGAATAATCAGGAACATCTAGTGTATGCACATAATGTTTCTACATATTTGTTGACTTAGAAACAATTATCACCAAATATGAACTTTTCCAATATGGAAGTCTGAACACCAATTAATAGATATGTTTGTTGAGGCAGGGATGGATTTAATTTTAAGCATTCCTGTTCTGAAATTAGCATCTTAATCGATATTAAGTTCAGCTGTATCTGCAAGAATTGTTTCGACATTTGCATACCTGCAACAAAGCTGCAGATATAGTTTGTAGGGAGGTTACAATACACCAAAAGTATCTAATCTACAAATTGTGTCACAGGAGAAAAGTACCAGAAATCATAATCAATGCACAGTAAAATTCTAGCTTGATCTGTTTATCTTCTTATGGCTGCAAGAATCCCTTATATTATTCTTCTAAGTTATATAAAAAGAGAAGAATCTTGGGGGAAAGCATTACGATAGGATGAAACCAAAAGTTTCCTTTGGGCAACTATTGAAAAGTGCTTTTGCACCAGGAAAAATACACAACAACTTATCAGCCCAGTAAAACTGGGTGGGGGCAGCATCATGCTGCAGAGGTTGTTTTAGCAGGTAGAGAGGAGTTTGTCAGAATCAATGGGAAGCAGAATGGAGCTGTAAAAGACTTAGAATTGAAGCGTAGAGGTCAACCTCACAGCTGGCAGTGTCTCTAAACATTGTAATAATGTGTAGTTATAAACACCAGTGATCAGAAAGCATTACCCTTTTCATCCCTA
Source organism: Cyprinodon variegatus (assembly GCF_000732505.1). NCBI lineage: Eukaryota > Metazoa > Chordata > Actinopteri > Cyprinodontiformes > Cyprinodontidae > Cyprinodon > Cyprinodon variegatus. Next base: position 235,849 of record NW_015150729.1, read on the forward strand.
ATCAACAAATAATGACCTACCTTACTGTAAAATCTAGATATAAATCTGAGATTAAATGTGCGGGTTCAAATAAAGAGGACTGAGGACAAGATATGTCTCTATCGGATGGATCTGGGAAGCCTTTAGCATGATGGAAGCCATAGACTCCTAACCAAATACTGAATGTTAGAAACAGTTCAGAAAGACGTTTAGAGAAATTTTCGTTTTGGTAGTATGTACATCTATACTCCCAGCATATTTGCTGTTATTTCAGTTTAATTCTACATCAGAATCAGAAATACTTTAATAATGTCAGAGGGAAATTACTTTTGTTACACGCTCCAGTTACAGTTTTATATATATATACACCAGAGATGGGAAGTAACGAAGTACAAATACTTCGTTACTGTACTCAAGTAGATTTTTCTGATATTTTTACTTTACTTTACTACTTATTTTTATGGCGACTTTTTACTTCTACTCCTTACATTTTTACACAAATATCTGTACTTTTTACTCCTTACATATTAAAAAATTGGCTCGTTACTTTAGTTTTGAATCATTTCAATAGAGTTACCGTTATTATTTTTCACGTCATCAATACCAAATTCAATCTAATTGGATGGGAATCTACGTTGCATTTGACGCACCACTACAAGATGAATCGACAGATTCGGCGGTATTCATTGGCGGCAAATCATTGCAGCTTGGTGGCGGTGGCATTAGCATAGTAGCATGGACGACGAGATGATTGAAAATGAACACAACAGAGATCTAGTCCTATTGGCAGACATCCATTTAAAATGTAGGCAACGGCATGAAAAAAGTGGTTTCTACTTTTACTTTTATACCTTAAGTAAATTTACTAGCCTGTACTTTGTTACTTTTACTTGAGTAAAGAAGTTTAATCAGTACTTCCACTTTTACCAGAGTATTTTTTAACACAAGTATCTGTACTTTTACTCAAGTACGGAAAGTGAACACTTTTGCCATCTCTGATATACACACATCCAACTACACTAGACAAAGATACAAATAAAGAGTCTTGGAGTTCTTATTTTGAAACACTAAAGGATATTTGTCTTAAAATGTTAAACTTAAATAACAGGTACTGCTAAATCCAAATTTGGATTTTTTTTTTACTTTCAACTAATTTTATTATTATCAGAAACCACAGCTCTATTTCTGCCTAAAAACTTCATATTTCAGGGTGTTTCTGTTATCTCTAATGATCAGTGCCCCAAGAATCCAGCACAACCTGTCCCCCGCTGAACCCTGTTGATGTTTTGTTATCCCCTGAGCATTGTTGCTCTTGAATGTCAAAGAAAAAAGATCGGCCAATAGCGACACTCCTTTAATTGAACATTACTCAAGGCCAAAACTCATAATACTTGTTTAGCTTGATCTTAAGGCTTTCAAATGCTTTTCCTGCTGGGCCTCATATTTTTTAAATCAATAATTAATGGTCAAAGTTATTTATTCATGTGTCTCTTCTCCAATTATGCTGTGTCTAATTAAAAATTTCAATAATTGATATTTATTTCTGAAAGCTCTCAGAATCTGAGTGTGATGAAAAATGCATGAGCAGAGATTGTGGACGGGGTTTTTGTTTTTTGTTCTGAGAGAGCTTGACGCTCGGGGCTAATAACAGGCCACTTTGACTCTGGCTCTTTGAGTTGGTACTGGTCTTATGATGTTGATCTAACATGGGCTTCTTTCATGGACCCGAAGCGCTCACTCTGTACCATGTGATCTCATAAAGACTCCAACATGTCCATTCTCAGATGCTCTTCTTTATGTCTTTAACAGCAAACTTCAAACAATAAGCTTCTGTTTCCTTGAGAATTTCTTTCTGTGTATGTTTAATGAAGCTCTAGAAAACTGCAAAGTCTTGGTCTTGCAAGGACCTCAATGGCTACTCTTCATGTCTGTATAAATGTCTGTATCTACATTTTAAAAGAAGAGATCACATTAAAGTGACAGCTGTGCTGGAGAATAAAAATCAAGAAGTCTTTTGTTGATTTTCGTAAAGTTTTTATTTATTTATTGTGATTTCATTGGGACAGAAGGTTCAGGACCTGCTGGCAAAATCTTTTTTGCAATGGGAAACCCAATGCAAAAAAAAAAAAGATTGTCAATATTCTGTTTTGTTTTAGCGCTTTGTTGGAGAATAGCTTCAATGCAAAGCAACCAAAGTAAGTTTAATCCCACTTTGGTTAGACCAAACCACCATAAAGTGTTTGATTGCAGGTTTGGATACCACACAGTTGTGACCATGCTCCAACAGAGCTGGCATGAGAGACACAAGAGGAAGGTTTAAAGAGTGGGGCTCAATGAGGGCAAAAAAGAAAAAATCAACAGAAATTTAGTTGTTTTCTGTGACGCGTCTCAGAGAGCCAAAGGTAGCGCTTGTGCTTCCCCACTCAATGTGCCTTCTGTACTCTCCTGGACGCAAGAAGTATTGGCGCCCCCTGTAGTTGGTGTGTTCATGGAGCATCCAGTAGCCCTCCATGACATTGACAGAGGAGATGTCACGCGTGTGGAAGCGCTCATTGAGATCAGGGCAGTCTTCCACCACCTCCATATTTTGTCCTGCGAAGTCAGAACGCTCAAAGATCTTCATCCTGTAGTTTCCGTTGTACTACAGAGGGAAAAACGTAAAGGTAAAATTGTGTTGCATGTTTAAAGAAAACCTTGCAGCAAGCAAGGTATGTGCATCATTCAAAAACTCACAGGAGGGACGATGCGGCATGAGCGGATGCAATCGTTGAAGCCGGCCCAACGCTGGTAGTCAGGATATTCTCCCTTGTGCAGCATGTATTGGTAGCCTGAATAGTTGGGCTTTTCGTAGGCCACCCAACAGCCACTGTCAACCTTTATGGAGTTGCAGCGGGTAAGGAAGCTCTGCATCTCAGGACAGTCACTACTACACTCATAGTGACGGCCCTGGAAGTTCCTGTCTTCATAGAAGATAATCTGCATTTGAAAGATGGTTGTCATTAAAATATCACCGCAGAGCTATTTCATTCTCCCTAAACTGCCTCTTTATAAATGTCCATTAAATTTGGCATTACCGAACTAAAGATGGCTTGGAGTGGAAATCAACTTGATTAATAAAGAGCTTAATTAGAGGCTTAAACACATCAGTGCACATGATTCCTTATCAAGCTTTTTCTATTTTCAAGACCACTGCTAGTAAAGTAATGACCTCTGGTTCAGTTGCAGTGATCTGCTTTGTCCTACCAAATGTTTTTGTTTAAAATATGAGACTCTCTTGATAAATTAGAATATCACCTTACACCTAATCTGTTTTAGTAAGTTAATGCAAAAACGGAAATGTTATTTCCTGGAATCACAGGAAAGACTGTAGGTGGGACAGATTTTCCTCACACACACCTTGATAATAGGAGTAAACTACCAAAAGTTATGGCACAAGACACTGGCTATCCAAGGACTGTTCTTTCCAAGTGTATTAGAAGGAAAGCTAAGTGGAAGGAAAAAAATATGAACACGTTCCTAGTCTTGGGAAGAGTGAACGGGTCCAGAATCCAAGTTTATATGGAGGGAGGTAAGTCTACTGCAGTTAGTCTTTGTTTTTCATCAAGTGCAAAGTAATGTCTAATAGGAAGCACATATTTCTTTATGGTGACAAGCTTTATTTAGATGCTAATCTGCCCTGCTGGTGGAGGTACGGTCAAGAGGAAAATGGGACATCAGACTAACAACAAGGACTGCCATGTAAGCAAGTCAGCTTGATGAACAGTTCAGCAGACTGGTAGATTAGTTGCTGCCATCACACAGGACAGAGACTAAACTAAGAAAGAACTATGCAATTTTTAAAACTTGTCATGATATTTTGCTTAGTTCGTTTTACAATTTATTCTGCTTTCTGTTATTTTACTAGTAATATGGTGCATTACAATTGTTTCTATTCAGTTTTTTCCCTCAGCAATATTACAAATTGTTTTGCAATGATTTAATCAGTAAAGACAACAAATCAAATATTTGCACATTAGGAGCTATATAGAACTCGAGCCTACCTTGCCCATTGTGAATTTGTTCTGTTAGGTTCAGTCCAGATCCGGCGCAAAGCTTCTGTCCGGTCCTCTTTATAGATCCTGCTGGGATCAGGGCTTTGTGAGCTTGACTAAAGCTTTGTCATGTCAGCACGGTTTGCTCAATACAAGGTAAAACACTATAGGAATGGTGAGCTGCAGCAGCTGCTTTGTCTCTGTAAAAGCTCTGTCTGTCTATAGAAAAAGACTTTACAAATGCGTTTTTTTGAGGGGGGGTCCCTGAGGCTTTCAATAGCAGTTACAACATCTGCCTTTACTTGCATGCATGCCAGAGACACATCATTTTGTATGTGTTTGTAAATAATCCCACATAGAGATGATTTTTTTTTTTTAAAGTTAGAAGTTTATTGTTCATTTGATGCCTGCATGGCTGGAGTTTTACATGCTTGTCCTCATCCTTCTGAAAGAGCCCACCATGGGGTTGAAGCAGCCCCAGTCCCTATAGGACCTGTACTCTCCTGGGTGCAGGAAAAACTGCCGTCCCCTGTAGTTAGGATGCTCGTAGAAGATCCAGTAGCCCTCCATGACATTGCAGGAGTAGATGTCTCGGTAGTGAAAGCGTTCGTACACGTTAGGGCAGTCGTCCATGAACTCCATCATGTGACCCATCATGTCGGGTCTGTTGTAGAGCCTCATCCTGTAGGATCCTCTATACTGCAAGTCAGAGACATCAGAGTATCATTTTATTTTGGTTGCTATTCACCCTACAAAGAACTTTGGTAGATCATCCTTGAATTGTGGTATTAAGTACGAATAAACATGAAAAAGAATGGAATTTTAAGTTAGACTTTTCACCATCTTAAAGTATTGCCCTAGAGCAGGGGTCTTCAATGTTTCCAGGCCAAGGACCCCAAAACTGATGGTGAGATGTAGCAGGTACCCCTAGTTATATATATTGTATTGAATTGTGTAAAGAAATTTCACCTTAAGGTTATTAAAGTATTTTTGATTCTGATTCCTCGTTAAAGGGACAGGTGTCTAGCTGTGTGTCGTTGAATGTGTGCATTGAAGACTGAAAGACATCTTCTGCCTCCATTTATCTGTTTACTACAGTGTTGAGAAAACGGCAGCGGGAAATATAAAAATCTAATATCTAAAATCTAATCAACCAAAACATTTGTGACCCCCATGCAGTACCTGTGTGGACCCCCTAGGGGTCGCGGACCCCCTGCTTAAAATCTCCACTCTAGAGTAGCAAGCAGTGGAATAAGAAAACTGAATCTTAGTTGGGGGATTTTCTACTTTTAAAAGATGACGGGATCTATTAAAGGAACTCTAAACAGAGATTTTACATGAATACAATTTGTGAGTAAGTAACATTTATTTCCAAAGCAGCTTTATGAGTTGCAAGTTGACAATGACTTGGTTTAGGAGCAGGGTGCTTCTGATCTGTGTCTGTCTGAGTGATTCACTTACTGGGGGGAACATCCTGCAGGAGCGGATGCAGTTGTTGAAGCCCATCCATGAATGGTAGTCAGGGTAGTCACCAGGGCCGAGGATGTACTGATAACCCATGTAGTTAGGCTTCTCGTAGGCCACACAGTAACTACCACTGACACGGATGGATTGGCAGCCATTGAAGTGCCGGAAGGTGTCCATGCAGTCCCCGGTGCACTCCCAGTGGCGGCCCTGGTAGTTCCGGCCTTCGTAAAAGACTATCTGTAAAAAAAAAAAGAAAAAAAAAGAGGCAAAATGTAAGTTCTGAAGTCTGAACTGTTGCACTTTACATTTTCATTTTACAAATATAGAAACTAAATGCTGCACACTGGAAGTGCATTTCTAGAGTCTGAAAGATGAAAAGTCAAGATTTTTTATGAACCCAGACTGAGTTTCAGGTTGTTTTGTCCTCTCATCAATTCATATCCTCATTTAGAATGTGAGAATTACATCATGCACAAAATGAAGATTCTATACTGGTGTTATTAACCAATGCTTGTTTGTTTATTTTCAAGTCTCCAAATATTCTTGTTGATTTTTTGTGAGAAAGATAGCAGTAATCAAACTTTGGTAATACCTAGATCTAATTGGATTATTCTAAAATAGTAAACATTAGCCCATTGGTCTATGAACTTTGGCTCTGATTCTCATTTGGACCTATAAATTCAGATTATGACACAAAAAAGTGTCTCGTTTAGAGAATGCTTCTTTTTGCAGCTGGAACAGTCATTTCTGACAAAAACTGCAGAAGCAAGAAAATTTAAAGGGACAAAATGACCACAGTCCCGTCAGTTTATTTTTCCCTCCTATTGGTCTGATCACGTTTCTATTGCCTCATTCTAACACAGAGCACTTCTTGCCCACTTCGATTCCTCGCTGCATGATGTGCTCATACCTTTCCCATGGTTGAAGGGCTATGGATATTTTGCGGCATGGCTCTGAGCTCACCTACAGGTCCTTTTATACTTTCCTGCTGACCATGAGGCCCGTATCACGTCACAGACTACTACGCTTCACCTTTTCAGATGATGACCACTGTTGGCTTTGTCTGCAAGCTCAGGGAAAACTTATCTCCAGTCTGCTAGAGTTTACCTATAGAATTGGCAACTCCCACTGTCAAAACAAGACAAACAAAAAAAGAGAACAGCACACAAATGTTATTCTCTGTTTGCATGACCTATGTTCCGCCATTTCATGCTGCCTTTTCAAATGACACACAAAGCCCTTTGGCTGCATGGCCCCCCCCTTAGAAAAAAAAGCATCGTAGGTGTATAGGTCAACTTTTTGAGACCCACTAACCAGGCTGGGACAGATTTATTTTCTATAAAAGATCTGTCTTAGGCTGATCAGCTACTTTTAAAGAAAAGTTGTGATGATAGTTTGGGCATAGTGAAGCTTTGGGTTGATATGATCTACAGTGATCCCTTCTCTCTTTTTCCTTCCATAGCCTCCAGTTGCGCTGGTCTGTTTGCAGATATAGAGAACTTTATGGTGTGAACGTGGTTGTGTGATATAAAAAGAAGGGAGTTTTGTGGCATCTGTGTGTTTGAGTCTTTGTGTGAAATGATAGATGTTTGGACTTAAGCGTTGGGCTTGTAAGTGTAGCCCAGAGCGGAAGGGGTAAAATGCCTGAAAGAATTTCTGACATGCATTATGCTCCAAAAGCCCAGCTGGTGCCAGAAAGGTCAGTCCTATTTGTACCTTTTCATCATGATAAAGACCCTGTACACCCAACCCTCCCCCCACTGACCTCCTTTGTGCTTTTATTTGCTTTTTTCAGCTTTGAATGTGTATTAAATCAAACACAACGTTAAGTTCCTAGGCAAAAACACAGCTTTCCTGGTTGTATCTCCAAAGTCATATGACACAGCTCAAATGTTAAGAAGGCGCGCTCATAGGCTGTTTGTGTCTTTGATTACTGATCCAACCCAAACTCCCATATGGCTTCAGTGGGGTTTCATGTATGAAATGCTGCTCTTTTCCTCTGACATAAGTAGTTCATTGATATCCTTTCATCATACTGTGCAACGTAATTGTAGTAGATGATCAAATGGGATGTTTTGTTTTGTTTTGCGAGTTTCTGGAGCAAAGGTTTACTTTGGAATGAAACGTTCAGAATCTGTTATAAACAAATGTTTAAATTTTTTATATTTGATTAAATAAATTCACAAATGGGAAATCTAACTCAAAAGACACAAACAGTATGGCAGAAAATATGCTCTGACAAAGCCAGCCTGAGACATAAATTAGGCATCCTGCAGTTTAGTTCTTCCAGGCCAGCAGGAGGCTCCTATGAGTGCTTTAAGTCGTGCACTGTGTCAAGGTAATTCCTTATTGTGTTGCTATGAGCTATTGTGCTGCAGCATTGAATGGATAAGATAGCAGAAGTCACAACATAGAGTTTAAGGTATCACATATATAAAAAAACACAAATGTTTCCACTATTAAAATATTTTTTTCACTTTTTGTTGTACCAATAGTAATTAATTATAGTGTCCTAGTTTTTCCTCAAAAATATTTTTCCTGTTTTTGCCTTTTTTAGTTATATTTATGTTCCCCCAAACCTACAAAATTCAGATAATCAAACTGTTATTACTGTCATGAATTTATAAGGGCAATCCAAACCATGCCTATGTAAGAGAGTAAGTACAGTAAATATACAGTATAACTGTGATTTTGTCAAAGTGTAATTCTTCAGACATAGCCAGACCTGTCGAAATAAGAAATATATAGATCCTCACTAAGCAGTGAAATACATACAATCTAAAATGTAATAACATATGGGTGATCATTCAGAAAGAATTACAGTCATGTCTAAATATTTTGGTCATTAAAATAAAAGATCTGAACTGGTGGGACCTTTTTCCACTTCTGAGGGTTTTTGAACAGGTCTGGTGACAAGGGAGCTCTAAAAAACAAAATGCAGAAACACACGATCTGCTGCTCGATCTACAGTAAGTACTGAATTTTACATTTTAGCATTAAATTCCAGTTGCAACTTAGTACCTTTTTTATCTAAACATTGTATTGTTCTGTATTTAGAAACTAACCGGTACTATGCAGAAAATGTAGTTTTGTAAACATGATTGGTTTTAAATCTCACTTTAACGCAATTCGTTTTTATATGGTATTTATGTCAGCTTTGTAATTGTTGCTTGAACAAGTTATTATTATTATTTTTTTCAAATTGAATGAAATTTTTCCCTGACTGTTGCTGTTTTGCTCACTGAGGGTTGATGATTGGTCCCAAAGCCAGTCATCGGAGAACCACTGATCTTTTTTTTTTTTTTT
>NW_015150729.1:245482-264760 GCF_000732505.1 Cyprinodon variegatus
CGGGGCTTGAACCGTCAACTCTTTGATTTCAGGGCAAACTCCTACATCCAACGCCACTGTCGCCCCAAAGGCTCTAAAACATTAAAATCAGGCTGGGTTACAATAATTTCACAAAGAATAGTGAACAGTTTAGGATTGTTGCTAGCTATAACAGATGGCTAATAGAAGCATGGTAAATTTTCATAATATTCCTCTAAGCCCATCATATTAAAATTGGCCTAATTTTTCCAAACTCCATTGAGTTTGTATTTAGTCTTGGTAAACCTGAAGTAAATGCCAGAGCAAAGAAGTAAATGTGGCAGCAAGCAGTCCCAGTTGTCCAACAGCTGAACCTGGTAGGAGGCCTTGTTTGTCAGACTCTCATAACAACTCAAAATCCCCTAAACCAACACTTCACTGACACAAGTTCACAGCCACAAGTTGTATGTTGCATGTACCCCCCAATCAAATTCTGTTCTGGGGGCCAGTCAACTTAAGGCCAGCCCTTAGCTCCAAAACTTTAGGTAAAGAAAATTGTTGCCTCTTTGAGCTGAACTTCACCAGGTCTGACCTTTAGCATTCTGACAGAGATAAGGATAAAACTTGGTTGCAATAAAAGGTCTTGGTAAGGGGAAAGATTGCCACACTTACCACCATCGCTGTTATAATTTGCATCATGTAGGAGTATCAGCTAACCCAACTCCCACTATGCTCATGCAGCTCCCAGAGAAAGGAGGCCTTGTTTCTTAGGATCTCAAACGATCATCTTTAGCAGCACTACAAGACGTCTCCTCCCCACCCTGAAGGGAAACTGACATCACAGAGGCCCTTGCCTGCTTTCTCAGTTCCCCTCAGGAGGAGAAGAAAGCTACCCGCTGTGGGAGCATTCCACTCTTCAGTTCAGGATGATGGAAGAGAGGGAAAGGAGCAAAGGGAGAAGAGCAATGGGCTATTTGTAGCTCCACTGTGTCCGAGGATCTCACAGTGAATTGGGTGTAATCGCGTGGGAGATGACGCCACTGTTAGCCTGCGGAATGGCTGCTGGTGATTGATGTGCACCCCACGGAGAGGGAAGAAACTTTGACAAAAAGCAACTAGAGCAGTAACATCCAGCCTGCCAAAAGAAAATCCATTGGGCTTAGTGATATGTAATTAGAATGTGAAATGTACTCAGTAAAACAAATTTCAGGTTAGAGGAGACTTCTTTCAATATAAAAGACTTCCAATTCCCTTAATCTAAATCATGCTTTCTCTGTCCCAGCTATACACAACAGGTCTCACCTCTAAAATGTTGTGGGGGAAGATAGGAGAGCAGCTGCACTTGCAATGCCTGCAGTATGCCCTTTTACAGAGCAGTCATTACAAAAAACATTATGCTACTGAGGTGTAAACAAGGGGGTCTGTGTGTGAGCTGTGCTCCTGAGAGCTGGTTAATCTGGTAGCTGAAAATGTGGTATGATGGGAAAGTGCTTGCCAAAAAAAAAGGCCTGCCACGCCGGGAGGAGAATGAGGACCTCTTTCTTTGCTGAGAGATCATCCTCTCAATTCTTCCCGTCAGAAAATCTCCAGGAGACCCTCTTCTTCACTTGTCACTGCCAGCGCGCAAACTCTATCGGGACTGCCAGACGCAGCAGCCACTGTGAGGCCGTGCCAGGCCTGGGATTTGCCGCGATGCGTCTGATGTGCTCCTTCTTTTTTTTGTTTTTTTTTTGTGAGGGATAATTAAAAGAGGAAATGGTTTTGGAAGAACAGAGTCAAGATGGAGGGATTGGACTGAGCAAATGGAAGTAGCTGTCAATTATGTTGAATTGTTGATGTTTACACTTACTTTCTCCTGAGTTTGTGTTAAACAGTTTCTCATCGGGATTTTATTTTAGAGTTTTTTTCTAAATCTACAATCAGAACAAGTCATTAAACATACTTCTGCTAAGAAAAATCTATAAACTTTACTTTTATTTGATAAGATAATTCTGACAGACATATTTTGGAAAATCTTCCTAGAACACCACATTTTTTTCTTTATTTCTAAAAGTGAATTATTATGTTCAGTTCTAGTTTTAGTAAAGGCCAATGTAGCTCCATTCTTTCAGCCATCCTGAGAAAATAAGACAGACAACTATGCTCCAAATGAGTTTAATGTTGCTTATTTGCTGGTCAAGACAATTAGCGGTGGGCGTTGTACTTAAATAAAGCCTCACAAAACTTTTTTTTAAAAATTGCTAATTGCTAATCCAGATCTATGGTTGATATTTTTACAAAATGAATAAAAATATCCTTTAAAATAAAAAAGCAAAGTTAAGAATGAAAGCTACTTTTACCTAAACCAAACAGATCCACAAACAGATAAGACATTTTGGAAATCAGGACTGAGGTGCTAATCGGCTCTTTCTGTTTGCAAATGACTCTCTACTCTGTTATCTTTTAAAGATTTTAAATTGCTCAATTGCATTTCTCACATCAGTATCAACATTATCACAGACAGCCTCACCTGGACTGTAAACACCACCTCACTGGTCAAGAAGGCACTGAAGCGCATGTACTTCCTGCGGAGGATGAGGAGAGCCCACCTGCCCCCACCCATCCTCACGACCTTCTACAGAAGCACCATAGAGAGCGTTCTGACCAGCTGTCTCACTCTGCGGTGTTGGGGCTGCACCTCTTCCATCCATTAAAGACATTTCATCCCAGCGCTGCCTGTTCCAAACCTGTAACATCATCAGACAGTGACCCCTCAAACCCCACCATGGACTGTTCTCCCTGCTGCCCTCTGGATGGAGGCTTTGCAGCATCTGCTGCAAGTCCAGCAGCTTCTGCAACTACTTTTTCCCTGCTGCCATAAGACTGTTTGCAACATTATTTAGCTATACTAACATGCTGAACTTTTATTTAAAAAAAAGTTTTACGGACACAACTCAATCTTCTACTGCAGTTTGCACCATATTATTTTGCACTGTGCTGAACCTTTCCCTATTAATGCCCCTTTGCACCATTACTTTTAAACTGGTTTCTTTTTCTCCAATACTGTTTACATTGTGATCACTGCTGCACTTTATAATGGTAATATTCATTTCACTGCTGTACGCTGTATGCAACATAATTTGTTTTGTATACACTTATTTTTTGTATATTTTTTGTATACAAAATGACAATAAGGTTTGTCTAAGTCTAATTTTCACAACAGTCAGTTCAAACTCTACAATATTTAGTTAATTTGTGCACATCATAGCTGCATTTTATCATTCCTTGCAATGAATTCCAAATACTTCTGTACACATGAATCCATTGCTGTCATAAAACCCTGTTTTATAACATCATCATTAACTTATGCAATGTCAGTCAAAATTAACTATATCTCTGAATGCTGAAAAGTCATTCCTTATAAAACTAAAAGTTATCATTTCATAGCTTGATTCATTACATAAAAAATAAAGATGTTGAATTTGGCACATTGAGTTTTCAAAATAAGAGGGTTAAACTGGAGACCATCTGGAAGAAAAAAAATGTTGTCGTTGAGGATTATATGAGCGGCACTCTCCCTGTGGAGGTGGAAGGTATATGATGAGCATCCTGCTAGCGGCCTTGGATGCAGCATGTGATGACACCACAGAAGCTTCCTGCAGCGGGTGGATCCACCACTCGAGAACACACTTTCCTCTCTGCATTGCAAGAGATGAAATTTACTGGGATGTGGATGAAACTATGTGGCCAGATAGAGGGGAATGTCCAGATGTGTGTTAATGATTTATAGTGTTATGTTTATTGTATGTTCATTTCCAAAATCTTACTGCAATATTTTTAGTTGTACACTTCTCAACCCAAAGGGAGTTAATGTTTGTTTTAAATAACGGTGTATTTTGTTCCCTGAAAGCCAGTTAGAAAGGAAAAGAGCATGTCTAGTTAAAATCTCGAACATACATATAGACTTACACTTAATAAAATAATTTGTAACTTTACTATAGTTTTAAAATGTTGTGCAAATAGTATTTAGTGCTGTTTTGAGCATTTATAGGTAGTTTCAGCATTGGAAAACTTTTACAGAATAAACTGTCACACGGAAACTTTGACAAAGCCATTCAATTATCTCGTTCATAAACAGTGATGTCAGCACTTTTCATTTGATAACTTATTCACTGACATGAATACCTGCTTCTTAGGAATGAGGTATCCATTTTGAGCAAGTTGCACACTTTTGCAGTTTAACAACCAGTTCTGTGGTTTGAACTGTTTTGAAAGCTATATTAACAGTTGTGCTAATGTAAGAAATGCACCAAAGGTACTGAGAAAAAAAAATGAAATCTGAAATATTTGAAATTTGGAAAAAGATTGTTTTACAATAAACAACTATTATTTACATTAAAGTTTAAGATAGATAAAACATGTTAATACACAAAAAATGGACGGACATACAGACAGAAGATAGATAGATAGATAGATAGATAGATAGATAGATAGATAGATAGATAGATAGATAGATAGATAGATAGATAGATAGATAGATAGATAGATANATATTTGTATGATTCTGAATCTATTTGAAATTCTCCACCATTCAGCATGACCCAAACTCTGTTTTAAAGAGCAGGACAACTTCTTCTCTCAGCAGACAAAAGCCCAGGAGGGTAGGGGGGGAGTGATGGCTTTTAGCTGCTCTCACTCCTCATCTCTGCTCTGTTTTGACGTGGCGTGTCTCCCACACCCCGAAGCTTTAAGGGTTTAAAGAGCAACTTTTTCACCCTGTAATCCAGGTGCCTTTAAAACAAGTCACGCTGTTTACTGACACATGACAAAAAAGTTCAACCCTCTCCTTTTATCTGCGCGCTTACAAGACTGTAACTCACCCCCAGTGCCTGGTAGTCATTCCTCCAGAGCGCCCTCCTGAACAAACAGAGCCTCAGCGAGAAGAGGCCCCTGCCTTTCACCCGCTCCCTAAATTCATAATAAGATCTGATGCTGTTTTTCACTTCTTCAAATTTGTCATCAAAGCAAATGTGTTCTGACAACAGCTAGTGACAAGTGCACCAGAGGAGAGGCTGCAAAAATCATTCTTTCACACCGCATATCAATTATTGATCATGTCGCTCCCCTTCCCTCCACGGCCCCTGCCACTCCCGCCAAGTAGACACCTTGTGATAATGAAACACATCAGTTTAAAAAATAAATAATAAACCGGATGATGCTCCATTGTTGCAAAGCCTTGAGAGCTTGATTGACTGCCTGCACATTTTCCTCATTGGCAGTCAGGCAGATCAAAGGAAGGTTCCTCTTATTGCCCAAGGCCACTTGCAATTTATTTAGAGGAGCTGTGCTGCTATCCCAGCAGGTAACATTATTGGGCAGGGACACTCAGGATAATCAGAGCTTTGAGGTGCCTCTCAAATCCCTCCTCTGCTCCTTCCATCATGCATGCACAAAAAGTGTATGAAGGGGGTTTACAAAAGGCGTTCTTAAAGTGAATTAGGACCACATTAGGGTCCAGCTGCTGCCTAAAGACACAAACTTCACTCGACCTAAATTTGTTAAACTGCATCAGCAATGGCTAAAGATTACATTCGATATTAGTCTGTTTTTTTCTTGTGTTACAGACATATGTCTTTAGGCATAAATGCTATTTTTATACTGAGTCCCTGATTCACTTTTAAGCGCATATTTAAAGCTGTTAGATACTTTTGCTAAAACATTGAAAAAAGTTGCTTGTTGATATCTTTAACACAATTCAGTTGTTTTTGTTATTTTTTTTAAGTGGGAACAAGATTGCGGTGACTTAAACAGATTAGGAAATGCTTGAATTTAATATCATAAAACTAAAAATTGTATAGAAAAAAATCAATAATGCAACATAACTAGGCCTCCTATAAGAGCTGAAGCAAGCTTAAATGTATGTAGTTGCATAGCTTTTATTATACTTCAAGATGGATGAAATTGTGTTCATATCATAGAAGTTACTTTCTATTTCAAAACTGAAAGTAGTGTAAATGAGGATATAATGTAAAATGCATAAAGTAAAACAGACTTTTAAAAATATGAAAACAGAGGTTGGTTTAAAGTTCTATTGTAAATGTTATGTAAAATGTTATATGGCGTAATTAAGCAGAACAAAAAAATATATATATTGTAATATATGTAATTTTCTAATTTGCTGATAAAAATTCTTTATTTATGCAGATACATTTTTACTTAGATTCATTTATGTAAAGACATTAATTGTATAAATATGCACACCTTTGACACGCTGTGTAAAGTTAACAGTGTTCTTGCCTGGATAAAGTATATATATTAGTTATATAATTGTTTCAATAGGATATAGCCCTAATGCCAAAAACTTGTAAATAGAGTATTTCTAATGAGAGTTTTCACAAACAAAATACAGATTTATTAGGTTTAGGTCTATCCAACTCTTGCTTGGCTTGAATATTTTTAATTGAAACTATGGCAAAATGAATACATTATCAGCTCCTTTCCCTGGCTTCCCTCCAGTATAATGATGCCCTGGGTGGTAAACCATGCCTCCAATATTAGAAATTGCTTCTCAGTGCTAGAAAACAGCATGATATTATTAAAAGGCAGGATTGTTTATTTATAAAAAAAAAAAAAACATAATAGGAAAACACACAGAAATGTAGCAGTAGTTGCAATTGCATTGAGGTAATAAAATAAATAGTTACTAAGGAATATTAATAATTTAGGAGATTGAAAATGTATAGTTAAAATTATAATAGAATAATAATAAAATGAAAGACAATTTAAATTTAAACTTATAATGTATATTGTGCAGTCAAAGCCCACTCTAAACAAACAATAATAGATTTTGTTTATTACACCATCCCATAACAATTGAATTGATTGAACTTTTACAAAACAACAAGGTTGGAGCAAAATAAATGCACAATAAATATTAAAGTTAACAAAAGAGGAATAAGAAGTAAATATGTATTTTGAACAAAAAAAAATAAATAAATAAATGTAGCATGTGAAGATTTCGGCCTAACGTGAAATGAGAAAGCACAGTTTTGGAACAGTGACGTCTTCTGCCATAATCAAAGGCATCATTTAGACTATTAGCATTAAGAAATGTGGTGGTACCTATGGATGCAAATATTAAAGAACTTAAAAATAAATAAACTTTCAGATTAATACAGATTTTTTTTTTTTTTTTTATAAATACTTGTTTAACATGCAGGTGAAAACTAAAACCCCACTGAGTTTCCCTGTTAGCTCCATGCACTAGAGGGCACTAGAAGCCAAAGCATTATTTGTCTGCAGGGTGGCTTTTTCAAGTTCTTTCCACAACAGTTAAGGCTCTCAGCAGCTCATATGTGTTTGTTCGCTCGCATATGTTTGGACGTGAGCTTGGACTCTTATGTACGTCGACACGAGCTGCACAATGGCACAGATTCAGCTGCCTCAGCCTCTTTGTGTGCCAGTGCCACATCTCCTGTTTGTTCTGACTCCTATCAGTGGTTTGACAAAGCTTTACCACAGGGAAGAGTTTAAAAAAACAAATCACTAACAGGCTGACACGACCTGCGTCCCAGCAGCGCTCATGCTGCTAGTCCACAAAGCGCAGTGTAGCTGCGGGCACATGCTGCTGTGTCACAATTGTTTTTTAGGGAGCTTGTTTCAAACAAAGTTCGACAAACACACACACACAGGCAGCATGGCCAAACAAAGTCTCAAGCAGACAATAATCTGGTGGCTTTGTAGCAGTTTCAAATCCAGAGAGTGTGTTTTTGAATTGTTTATGTTGATGCCGACTGAAGGATTAGAGCACAGACTGCAGGACTGAAGAGATGGTTGTTCCACCATAGGGTCTGGCACAGCCTGGGCCTTTGTGCAGGGCTGTTCAGTTTGCTTTGCTGAAAAGGTGCCGGTTCTCTGATGTATAAGCTAATGTGGGCACATTATGCTCCATATGGTGAGTCTGCTTGCAGTGTAGGAATCTAGATAATTTGTCTGTTTTCTTTCTTGGTATATAAGGCAGAACATGTTATATTTATGCTTGAGCACATTCGTCTGGTTTCCATTTCTATTGGGAATTAATTGTGAAGCGAAAAAGAGATGCTCAAGATTCAATCAGGTATGTTAAGATTGCTGCACAGTTGTCTTCCTTTGAAGGATGTGCTGGTGCGAAGCATAAGGAAGGCCTAAATAGATCTGAGTGAGCCCCTCAGAGGTGCTGCTGTCCCTGGATGGGCCCTCTGCAGAGTCCCCAGAAGATAGAGAGCTTTAGTCAGGAGGGATTTCAACCAAATTAAAAAACAATGATCCACTAAGGGAGAAACTAATGCCAGTTTCCTTCATATCAAGACCCAGATTCCACACTGTTTTGCTTTTAACTTTTATTATTTTTCCCCTCTCAGTGTATTTTGAGTTTCTTTCCCTTTCTCCCTCCGCACTGTTGTTTTCTAGTTTGTTTTCCATCCCCGCTCCTCTGGCTGTCGCCGAAACACTACAGCCACTTTCAAAGGCTCGGCTGTCACCCGCCGCCTTTGAGTCCCGTTTGAAATTTTAACGTACATGTTGTCAGGGTGCCGTCAGGAGTGATTGACAGCTCCGTCCCAGAGCAACACCGGGCTTGGCAGGCTGGCTGTCTTTTGTCAGAGGCAGCCGAAGAGAAGCAACAAAGGAAAGGAGCATGGAGGGAAAAAAAGAAAAAAAAAAACATACATAAATAAAACAAAACTGCTGTTATCCATCTCTCAATAAAGACCAAATTAGATTAATCTAAAGGTGGAGAAAGGCAAGGAGGAAGCTAATATTTTCCTCAGCTATGTTCTCCACTGATCCTCACTGCTCTCCCAATATGTCAAAGGGGAAGTAAAGGAAAACTGAAATATGTTTTATAAGCAGTCAGCTATATATATGGTGAATTAAAAAAGGTAATAATAAAACATGTTATTAGGAAACCCTGGTGAATACTGGCTAAAACTTTTAATTAATTTATCAATTTGCAGTAACGTTGACAGACATTTATAAAGAAAAACAATAGTTCGAAACACTAGTATCAAAAATCTTGCTTCTTTTGTTGTGAATTGTTTCAACTAAAAAGGAACCTTCACCAGAAGAGGGGTTATGTAAATAAAATACAAATGCAACCCCTATGAGTGTTAAAAAACAGCTTACAATGGAAACTTTGTCTCGCTTTAATGCAACCGAACAGGATACTGATATGTAGGATTTCTCTGTGTTTTCCAAGTCAGAATTACATGGTCCTGCCAGAATTTCAATGTAAATCTAATAAAGAACCAGTGGAGAAAGCTAAAGATTAGGATGATGCAACAAGCTTCTCAGCAAAGACAAATAAAAAGAAATAGACGTAAGAATTTTCAGAGTAAATATGCCAGAAAATTGTCCACATTAATATGTTAACAAGATATAAAATTCTTTGGGGATTCAGAAAAATCATGCTAAAATTTTTCGACTGTGTTTTAGCAGCTTAGATGCAGAAGAATGTTATAAACTAGACCTCCATAGCTCTACAAGATGCTGTTTTTGTCACCAGGACATGCTTTTATGAGAAGCACACTATTAGTTGTGCACAAAATGTCCACAAATAGCTGCACCATAGACATTTTTTTTTCTGACTAATTCAAAATGCTTTGAATGAATTTTCCTTCCATAGATATTTAGTTAAGCACTTTAATTTTGGTGCAGTACTGCTTTATTTTTAATATGCTTCCTGTTTGCTAAAGTGTCTCTGTGGCACACTGAATCCCAGCTCGCTCCAATCGGATCCATGGCCTCCCTCTGCAATGAGCAAAAGCATAAATAGAAAGAGAAAAAAAAAAATAAATAAATTAAACTAATAGAACAACAGGTTTGTGTGAAGGCTGTGCATAAAATTGTTTAAAAGAGTGGTTATTAGAATTAATGATTCAGTGGAGCACATGAAAACAGTGGTACTGACATTTTGCCCCTTCAGGAAATATTAAGGGAAGTCAATATTCTTTCTTACAACAGTAAAAGAAAGTAGGGATGCATCGGAGTAGCAATTTGAACTCTGAAAATCTTTCGATGCAAAGTTGAAACGTAAAAAAAAACAGGAGGAATAAAGAAGTAATTTTATGATCTGTAATGGAGGAAACAGTCATATTCACATTAGTTCTCTCACAGTTTCCATCCCCTGCAAACTACTAAGAAGATACAGTTTAATCCACCAGAAGGATGTGTTTTATTTCTGCAGCTTGTGTCAACAGTGATAGATGTGAATCAGAGAAGTGCAAAGCCGTGAAAAGAGCAAGAAGTGCCGCTCATCGTGGGCTGACTGGCTTACTCTCACCTGCTGAAAGGTTAGGCTGTCCCTCTGCCGGGATCTGTTTTAAAAGAAAACATGGCTGCTGTTTGATATCTGCTTGACATTTGACAGTCTTTTTCAGACCAATCAGACAATTTTTTTTTCTTCCATTTTTTATGTTAGCCGCCTGGAAGAACAGCAACGATGATTGAAAAGAAAAACACAAAGAAAACAAACAAAAAACGCAGTATTGTCTGTTTCCTCAAGCCTTTCAAAGACAGCATTTTGCAGCAGCTCTCTATATCTGATACCAGAGGCTGCTCTGCTTACTTCTCTTCTACTTTCATTTGTATTGAGCTGCTTTTTTTATTCTTTCTTTTTATTCTGCCTGACCCAGTCAACTTAGTTAAGGCACTACTACAAGCAGAAGTCTACAGTAGAAAAATCCCTTTCCAATGGCAAAAAATGTCACCGTCGACCTATTGTAACCGCAGCTTTGCCACGACTCGAACTTCTTCCCTTCCTCTCCTTGTAGGAACCCTGTTTTCAGTTCTCTGCGGGGGTATTGCTGCTATATCTGTCTTTATACTTTCACAATGTATTCTACTGTAAATTATCAGCTGTATGTTATCTTGGAGGAAGAGCGAAGAGCTGGAGGGAGGTAACAAAGCCGACAGTCTCTGTGGTTACATAATTCATGTCAGCCATATTCAAATAAAATTTATCCCATTGTCAATCACCGTGTGCGTCTGTGTGTGCGTATGTGAGTACAGTGATAAATTAATAACATCCTACCAAGGGAGCATGTGAATGAGCATGTTTAGTCATTCTGTTTGACAACAGAAAGAAACTGCCTTTCCATTGGGGTAGAAATCACACTTTTTTTACTCACTTTTTATAGATATTGTTCCAATTTCTAAATGTTTAAAATCTGAACCTCTGGCAGCAAAGGGAACTTACTTTTTGTTTAGCCATAAACCAGGATAAATACTCATTCGGAAAAATAAACCTTTTAAATTTAAGGTCTGATGTGAACTAATTATGATTCGCTTTATTAAATTTAAATTTTCTATTTAAGAAAATATCTCTCTGCCAACAAACAAAATAAACCAATTTGAGGGATAACTGAAGACTTTGTTTTCTAAGATCCTTGTGTTAAGGGTTGGACACACCAACAATGAGAAACAATGGCATGTTAAGGCAGATTTAAAAACAATAATACAAAACAAAGCTACCTGAAGATAATAAAAACCTCCTTTTAATAGAAAACTCATCAGAAAACAGCCCAAAAATGCCAAAATTATCATAATTTTGACTAATTGTTAAGTGATAAGAAAAAAGAATAGAGTTTTCATGAGTATGAACATCTAGAATGTATGATTTGCTTTCTAGTCAAATCTCTTGAATCAATAATTTCTTAAAGTTTACTGGAATAACAGCTATACAACTTTTTTTTTTTTATAGACTTTTTACATTGCATTTAAAAGCAAAATGTTAGATTTAGGTAGTCTTTCATCTGCTGTTAGTAGTGGATCAGAAATGTAATAACTACCCTATGAAAAGGTTGAGTTATGGCTTTTTATATCTCCTCAGTAATAATACTGTAGTTGTCATTGGCCTCTTCACTTCTCTGACGGATAGTAATGATTTAGTTCAGTAGATATGTGAATTAATGTATCAAGGTCTTTTTATTTTGACATAATGGAAAATGCAAACATTTAAAGCTTGGTTTAATGTTAACCCAACTCTACTTTAATGTTTTCTACCATCATTCTCACTGATTTGCCTGCCCTGTTCATTGCTCTTCTTAAACATCTTATTCAATTTTGTTTAACAAGCCACTAGGTCTTTCACATTTTTTACTTTATTTGACATTTATGGAAGTAAAAGGGGCAAATTTCCACTTTTCAGATCTGATTGTCGAAAACATAAATCCACTCTTCCTCCAATTTATAATTATCTATAAAAAGGGAGCCCTGCTAGCCATATATCAACCCTGAAGTCGATCGTGTGACATCTGTTTTCAGAGAAAATGTTATAAATGTTTACTTTAAATTGTTGTGCTGTGCTGAGAAATCCTTCTTAAATTCAGAACACTGTGACACGATTTTAGCCTTTTACAGATTTCTTTTATTTTTAGTTGTAAATCATACTATAATATTTAGAATTATCAAATACATTTTCACATCAGATAAAGATCCCACAATATGCAATAATAAACTTATAAAATATGCTAAGCTATCTCAAACAAAGTAATCCTTCGTGAAAAGGTATTTTTTCAAATGTTTGACATTAGAATCAAGTATCAATATAAGGTAAAAATCAGTTTACACAACCATCTGGTTAATTACATAAAACATATATGTCCATTGAGGTACTATGTGAAAAGCATTACAATTACTCTATAGACAACTAGTGATTAATTTGGACCAATTCTTTACCTGACATTATGCATAGCCTTGGGTTCCAACTTTATTTCTTAACCTTTCAAAGAGCCAACACTTTCAAACATTAAAAACAAGACAAATGGACATACAGATTTGAAACCAAGTAAAATGTCCATTGAGCCTGAGGTTTACAGAATAGAACATAAAACATGCCTGTGCAAAAATCATCATTACGTGACTTAAAATTTCAGTTTTCAAGATCTGAAGAAATACACAGACAAATCATTCAAATTGAGATTTTCTTAGCAAAACATCCTTGTTAGTGCAGAAAAGGTGCCACTGTGAATCAAAAGGATGGAATTCAAAATTCTTTCTGATTTAGAAATTTGATGCATCTGGTCTTAGTGCCAACCTGTCCACACCGACTATACCACCCAGAATGTTCTTTGTCTTTAAAGTGGTAGGGAAGTTATGTTTACATGTCAAATCATTCTGGCTTAAACATGTATATAAATTTGTTCTTTATCAGACTTTATTGTCCAAAAATGTAGAAAACTTCTATTTAAAAAAAAATCCTGTCTCAAAATCTGAGGGCTTTTTTTTTCCGTTGTTTTATTTATTTTATTTTATGCAGTTAGTTATACGTCAGCTTGCACACCTAAATTCGGCCAATCATACATCAACGGTCATTTGTCAATAAAAAAATTTCAGTCACAGCATCTTGATTCATATGTCGCAGCTAATATACGCATTGAAATTTACATATACTTTATCATTGAATTATGTCCCAGTGTTCACAGGTATGGACGTCTGTATCTTCGGCAGGCGTAGAGCTAACAGAACTGGTAGTGTTTGCGAGGCAAGGGCTCAAGCATGTACGGCTGTAAGCCTTCTACACCAAACCAAGCTTCTACCGCCCTGGCGTCCTCTTCCACAAAAAACTTTGCTCTACCTTCCTCCTCTACATAAAAAATGTATGACGGAGGAGACTCATCTACGACCTTCGTCACAAAACTCTCCTCTTCCTGCATGTTTCCGCTGTCCATAGAGTTCCTTAACAGTGTTGTTTCTAAGTCACCAATTTAGTGCTGGTTGGTCCCAATGTAATTCCGCATTGGGAAATGGGAACTAGCACAAAGTTGCTGACTGGTTACGAAGATGCTTCATAGACACCAGCCACAACCAAACTTGCTTGCAAACCTTCCGCCACAACAATCCCACCCCCTTGATAATTGACCAATCACATTCACTTTATTCACTCTTGTAAAGTCGTGCACCAGTCGGGAGAATTCGGAAATGCAACGGTTGGAGCAGCCGTTTCCCTACAACTTTCAGGACATGCTATTGAGAAAGAACTCATTGAATTCGATATACAGTATTACAACCAACTGAATGGATGATTAAAATCATCTGAAACACAAATGCAAACACTTCTTTCTTGATTTCAGATGTATGAAGTCAGCCAGCCAGGTGTTGAGTGTAAGGAACATATTTGAAAAAAAGAAAAAACTCAACTGTCAGAGACAGAAAGAGGGAATGACTGATTGAGACTCTTGAGTAGTTATGAGATACAACAACACACCCAGGATAAACAAACCCTCACATCTTGAAACTGGAAAAAGTCTAAAATGATGAACATTTCAAAGTCATTTCTCTTTTCAAACAATCTAAGCTTTTCCTCTTATCAGCATGGGAGGCATGTGTTTTTTTGCATGCGGATCAGCAAAGGCAGCTTCCCACCATATGCGCCCCTCTACCTACTCCATTCTGTCCCGCTTTGCACAAACACAGCAACAGAAGCAGTGCCGCTGTCTAAGCGGAAGCATGCCAAAACAACTCGCTCCCTTTTTCTGTTTCCTTTCCTTTTGAGTGGGTCCAATCTGACCCCTGTCTTGCACCAGGTGTGTATTTCCTTGATCCCGCTCTCCTTCAACCCTCCCCTCCGTATTTACACCCCTGCCGCCCGCAATGAATGATTCACTTGGAGAGGCTCCCTTCCTCCATCAGAAAGCTTTGCAACTATACACCATAGCCCAGCCTCAGTTCCTCTGATCTCACTGTGTTGTGTAACGCTTGAAACACCCTTGCGTTCTTGTACTTGTTTCCTTTTTTTTTCCACGCTCCCTCTCTTGCTCTTTTTCTGAGTTACATTCAGTATTGACTGTTTATGCTTTTTAATGTTGCAGAGAGGGCCCGGGGCTTGCGGACGGGGGAAAAGCGCTCTTCTTGACACACTTACGCCCCCGTAGTGAACTCTAGCTCCCAGCACTCTAGCAAGTACACAGACCTGCTTCTTTTTCCTCTCCCTTCTCTTTTACTCTGCCTCTTTTCGTTCCCTGTTTCTTTTCTACATCTGGGAGCTCGTCTGTACTTCAGCACCCTGCGCTGCTCCACTCCAAAGATCACCTTATGGAAGATTAAGATGCTCAAATGCTCTAGCAAAATGTTTACACAATAACCCCCCTTGGTTGCATCAAAAAAGGCAGTGGAGTTGAGTGGAGTGATCTCGGGGGTGGGTTAGAGGCCAGTTGAGAGTGCAGCAGTCACTTCTGTGTGGAGAAGGCCTGACTGAGAACAAAAGCAGTCTCTTCGTCTTAAGGTCCTGCATGTGTCTTGCATCTGTCAGCCCACCTTCAGATTGCCTTTTAACTCATGCTCTCCTCGCTTTCACCAATCAATAGGCTGATTTTTTTTCCTGTGTAGTTTTGATGATGATGATCTTCTATTGAAGATATTTAACTCAAACAAGCAGGCCTTAACAATTTGACCGGTGCATGGTCTCAGTCTTTTTATAAGGCTGCCAGATTATATTTAGCATTTAGACATGTGAGGGATTTTTATTTTTTTATTAAGCATTCTCAACAGAAATCTAAAACATATATGCCCTGCCACAATTAATGGCACCCCTGGTAATAATATGTAAAAAACATAAAAATAAAAGAAATGCCTCGTGGCAGGAGCATAAACCTCACACAAAAAGTTTTATTGAAAATCTAACCTTTAATTTTATTAAGCAGGTGAAAACACATCTATAAACAGTATTGCATGAACAAATCAGTTAAAATAAACACAACAAATTTTTCAGTCTATTTTCTGCATTAAGCTGGAGTAGAATCTAACCCATCCACTTGTGGATATTTTGGATATATTGAGTAGAATAGAAAATTCATTTATTGTCCCACAAGGGGGAAATTCTGGGACATAGTGACTCTAGTCACTGTGATTAAGAACTCAGTTTAATTAGCATGAAAACTCTGAGAGATCTTGCATTCCTCTAAAATCTTTTCTATGAACGTGCTATTGAACAAATGGCCCAATAACACAGTCTTGTGGATCCACACAATGTTTGTCTCTTTTTCCAAGCCCAAGGATTAAAATTACATAATAAAAGGAATCCCAGTGAATTTGTCTCCATGCTTGTGCCCTGAAAACCACAAGACATTCCGCCTGTGTGAAATCGCGCTACGCATGTAGTCCAGCGGGTGGCGCCACGACTGGTTTTCCCAAAAGTCTGAGGCTTTTTAACATAAATAATTTTTAAAAAAACCTATAGTTTGAAAATTAGGTGTTAAACCACTTGTGGTGCAATGCAAGACCAACTCACTACTCTGTAGATGCAGTCATGAAAAAATGTTTTTCAAGCGACATAAATCATTTAAAACATTCTGTTTTAACTCAGTTTTAACTAGTGTAGAAGACCTGACTCAGAGGGATCAAATAGAAAAGTTTTATTATCAAAATAGAGTAAAGTTTTGGTAAGCTACCCTTTTCAATTATCTTTCCCAACCAAGTTGGGTTAAATATGTTGATAAGGTGCCAGTTCATAATTAAAAGAATGAGCTAAAAGAGGAAAATGAACTCGCTCACATTCATAGTTCACTTTTTCAAAAATAATGAACTATTTTCACAAACCTATTAATGAATTAGTTCAAGTTCATTTATTAAATTAAGCCACAATCCTACACAATAGAACCTCATATTTCACCCTTTAAATGTGTGATCATAATATATAGAAAGAAATGGGAAATAAATACTCAATGCAGTCAAAGTATACTGTATGTGCAGTGAAGCCTTTATTTAGCCAAATTACATCGAACTTCAGGAACATACAGGTGCATTCAGGTTCGGCTGAAAAGATCTGGAAAATTATTTGTTATGTTCCTCGTTCAGGCGTGGATATTTCTCAAGATAGCTCGGATGCTTTAATTTGATGTGTCGCTTTAAATTTTAAGTGGATGTGGCTGACGTACTTGTTAAAGGAATAGTCTGGTCATATTCAGAATTCAAACTTCTGAAAGTACTTTAAATATGAAATCATTACATAATGTTAAATAAATGATAAATGTTTTTATTTAAGATTAATTTCATTTACCAGAGACATACATGTTTGCCAAAGAACACTACTGCCACCCACTGGTTTCTGGCGTCATAGTGCAATATCGGCAGTTGATCAAGTCCCAGTGCTCTATCTGTTGTTTGTCACAACGCTATATTATCCAAGTCATCTTGAAAACATTTTTCTTCAAATGTTGGCTACATATTACGTGTTTTCAGAAGTTCGATGTCAAATCCTCCCTCTTCAAGTTGGCAATCCAATGACGAACCCCTCCTTGGAAGATCATGAATCTGAAAGGTGAAATAACTAAAGTTTTTCGCTTTTATCTGATGTATTACAACATCCAGCTGCCATGCACGTGGGCATTGTCAGTTTAACTATAGCTCTCGCCTCTCGTCCCCGCGGCTCCCCGGGGTGCCGGCATGGTGGCGGCTGGGGGGCTTCTTCGTGGCTGTCTCTCCTCCTCCCTTGGTGGGGGTCTGATTTCCGGGGCTGGCCCCGCCTTGGTGCTTTCGCTCTTGGGGTCCCGTTGGGCGCCTTGGGCTTTGGGTCTCCCGGAGCTGGACTGCTCTGGGGGGTGTGCCTCTCCGGCTCTCCACAACCACTATTGAGCATTTTTTCTATGGTTAAAACTTTACATGCACAAGTTCACCCTCACAAACAACTACAGGTGCTAGGCATCAGGTACTTAGAGATTCACTTCTAAACAGAAACTCCACATTCATATCTTCAGGTAACACAGAGTACATGTCAGACTTAATAATATTACTTTAGCGATAGTTTCAAGGTGTTGTTTTATTGTATATCTCGTACCATGTCTTTTGGTTGTGCTGTTCTTTTTTCATCTCGTTACAGGTGATGAAGCAGACTGAAAATGTTTTGTCATTGTCTCCTTTCTATCTCCTCTTTCTTTCATCTTTTTTTTTCTTTTTCTTTCTTCTTCTTCTGTTTTTCTGCTCTACTTACATTGCAGTGTCCATATAAACTGTAAAACTCCCTGAATAATTATAATAAAGCAATTTATATGCATGAAACAACTTGTGAAAGTAAAATCTGTTGGGCTCCTTTTGGCATCAAGACAATTATTCTTATTGCCACCTTGCCAGACAGGACACTGTTAAAAAAAATAAAAAAATAAAAAAAAAATAACTATAGCTCTCGTAAATTTCTATTAAGTCCTCTTGAAATCTTAAATAATTGTTGTTGATTGCAGATGTGTCTAGTAGCTCCAATTGATTTTGCTTGTAAAACAGGGAGAATGGTGCTAGGCTTACCGCACCGTGAAGTCACTGCCGGAAGATGTCAGGTGTGAGGTGTTACTACTGTATATTTGGGCAAAAATGGCTGGTCCCTGACTCAGTGATCGCGGAGAAAAATATTATTTTTATTTGATTAATGCTAAATTAATTAAATCACCACAAACATATTAGTTTTAGGCATAAATATTGATCCATTGATCATTTCTTGCTGACTGGACTGTTCCTTGAAGTCCTTGAAGTTACTTAAGGCAAAGTTTGCACAAAAGCTTGAGGTTTTCTTTGCTGTCTGAGTCTTCCTTTGTTAGTTCATTCAACTCTGCCAAGCGCTCTGTTAAACTGGCATCAGAAATAACAGTAGATGAGTCTGAATCACCCAGAATAGTACTAGCATTTGGTTTGCATTGCAGCCATAGGATGCAAACCAAATGCCAGAGAGTCCAAGGACAGAGAATAAAACCCCAGCCGAGCCATGACCAACGCCAAGCCCCCTCCCCCCCTTTGTTTTTAAATCAGGCCTGTATGAAGTGATTCAATAATTATAAGTGGATTTCAGGGGTAAAACTGTAATAGCCATAAGTTTACACTTTGCTAATCCACAGATTTAATAACTGCTTATCTGTATATCACCAGAATGCGGAGGTGTTGCATGAGCCTTAGTATAGTTATAAAATTATTAATCTCTGGTAAGTTTTATTGCCATCATGCCAATAAAGACTTTTTCATCTACTCAAGCGTGTGAATAAATAGTGACAAGTAATTTGTTATTGAACACTTCAAAGATTAATTGAAAAATGCTGAAATGATAAGAAAATATTCTAAAAGTAAAAAATATCTGTTCATCTTTATGAATCATCCAATATTATTCAGCACTAATTATTAACCTTTTTCTTGAATAAACATAATAGAAAGGACAAAGGTTCAAAATCTGAAAGCTGTTATAGGTTATACTTGTCTATATCTGAATCTATGATGAATTTATTTTATGATATAGAACCAGCATGAGTTTAAATGTTCTTTCACCCCTATTAAAACAATAATGGGTGGAATATTACAAAAATTAGAAATATCCTGTCCAGGGGTGATGCT
>NW_015150729.1:265006-284112 GCF_000732505.1 Cyprinodon variegatus
GATCCCAGATGCTACAGCCAGAGTTCTGATGAAAATTAAAAAGAAAGATCATATCTCCCCTATCCCAGCTTCTCTTCAGTGGCTTCCTGTTAAATCCAGTATATCATTTAAAATCCTCATTCTCACATATAAAGCCTTAAATGGCCAAGCTCCATCTTGTATAACAGATAGCATTGTTCCTTATGTTCCTAACAGAGCACTCCGCTCTCAATCTGCAGGTTTACTAGTGGTTCCTAGAATTTCTAAAAGTAGAATGGGAGGCAGATCTTTTAGTTATCAGGCTCCTCTCCTGTGGAACCAACTACCAGTTTTAATCTGTGAGACAGACACCCTGTCTACTCTTAAGGAAAGGCCTGAACTTTCCTTTTTGATGAAGCTTATAGTTAGAGTGGCTCAGGTTATCCTGAGCCATCTCTATAGTTATGCTGCTATAGGCTTAGGATGACATAGGGAACCATTTTCATCATTGTGCTTCATTATGTCTATATTCTTCCATTCTACAGGATTGGTTAGTTCAATCGCTAGCGTTATGCTCTCTCTGCTTTTTCTCATAGTAGCTTAATGTGGTCTGTTCCTGTTTGGCTGTGACACCATTCTGGAGAGAAATATCAGCGGTGCTGCTGCCATTAACATCCTTGTTTATAGAATGTTGGAGCTTGCCTGTTTTTCAGTGTAGTCCTGTTTCTCTGACTGTGACTAACTGAATCTGCTCTCTTTCATCCTCTTACATGGGAGCTGGCTCGGAACGCGTCTGCCTGGCTATATGCTTCCTGGATGCGGCTGCCTGTGGAGCTGGTTGACAGTTGCTTTTTGTATCTGTGCTTCTTTCTGTATCTCTGCTTCTGTCTCCTTGAACTCCAGTCGACTCACACTGAGCCTGGTTTTGCTGGAGGTTTCTTCATGTTGAAAGGGTGTTTTCCTCTCTACTTTCACTACAAGCATGCTTGGTGTGAGAGATTGCCCTTAAGTCAATGAGTCGATGCAATCAGCTGGTTTTCCTTTGATAGAAAACTTTAAACCACTGTTTATGATGTGGTTCAATTGTATCACTAAAGTGCTGTAGATGACATGTTTTGCAAATTGGTGCTATAGAAACAAACTGAATTGAAACTAGTTGAACCTAATTAATTTTATAGCTTTACTTCTTTTTTGATATTTACTGGCTTGTACCTAATCATTTCCAGACAGATGTTTTGTCATTATTTGTGAGGATGGTAAACTTTCAAACTTTTAAAAATCTCTTAAACTCTAGGGATGTGGTGCCGATGAACAAGAGACAACTTTAGGCAGAATCTAATTTAAACCTTTTTTGTCTTTAGGCAAAAAAGATCTGACAGATATGAATTGGTAATGTAATCAAAACTAAAGAGCTATATAAATGATAACTTGGCATTTTGTAGATTTATTAGTAGTGTAGCTGCTGTATGCCTTTGCCGTTTATCTGTTTTTTTTTAGATGTGCTGCCATTTCTCCCCCCTGTAGGAACCATGGCTCAGCAGATTATCTTAAATAGATCAGCAGGTTGTACATGTTTAAAATGTTATTGTCCATTGGCAGCCCATACAGAGGGCTAAAAGACAGCTAATCTCCAGCTAAAGGGTCAGTTTCTGCTCTTTGAGGTGCTGTGGCGGGCCAGTCTTGCAGTCTTCAATCAGTGCATAAGAACGTCTTATATCGTCATCGCATTTTGTGTGTGTTCCTCCTCTTTTGATAAGTAAGGACTCTAAAGTAATTGACTCTTCAAATGTATTTTCATGAGATAAAAGTAAAGATCCTATCTGGCTTGCCTGTCTGCTTTCTGCTTAAAGAAAGCAGACAGGCTCATGGTCAAACATTACAGTCAGAATTTTATGTTCTAGAGACAGTGCTAGTTTGGTGTGTGTTTATAAAATGTAGCATACTGTCAGATCAATCAGCAGCAGCTTTTTGGCAATGACAACCAGATCCTGTAACTTTCATGCCTGGAGTTAAGACTACAAATTAAACAAGCAAATATGTCTCATGATGCTCTTGGGTGAATATAGAAGTTGCTTTTGAAATAATGTGTGTTTGAAAAAGTGAATAAAGCCCCAAATCAAAAACAGCTTTTATTTACAGTACACATACCTAAGGGCACTGGGAGTTCTGCCTCTTTAATTCCAGAGCAAAAAGTTGGAAACTTTTTCACATTTGTAAACACTCTACAGATAGAAAGAAAAATTAAACATCTGATTATCCAAAAATTTATTTTCTTCTTCAGTACTGTATAAACCAGGTAAATGTAGACATTAATTTGTCATTCTAAAGTTTGGCATGAGTTAGTTATTGTAATTTCGATTTCTTTTTTATACATTTGAAGAGCATCTCATAAATGAGCAGCCTTTAAACAAGTTTGGAAGATCATGATTTATACCTGTTTTCAGAGAGGAATGCATTATCCTATTGCAATGCTGCTGTAGGATCGATTGTGTGCAACTGCTTATAGGTTAACAGCTGTTACAGTTAATTGGTTTATTATTTTAATGTGTGAATTTTGTGAGCTGTATAGTTTCAGTTAACTCCTTTCTAATTTAATCAGATATCTTATTTTTTGCTCTTAGCTTTGATTGTAAGATCGCAGACATTTCCTTTTGGAGCTCTGATGCTTCTTGTTTTGTTTTTAGCTGCACCTATAATCCCACAAAGCTTTACTTTTGTCTTCAAAATGTTATTCTTCCTCTAATCATTGAGGCACTTAAGTTCCTGGTGGGCACTAAACTTTTAATGACACATGGGTCTTTTAAATTTCTTATCCTGTGCTACACAAGTAAGTAAATGATTTGCTGAGAAAAATAATTTCTACCAAAAGATTTAATTGAGCTGGTTAGTGATGTTAAACTTCTGTCAATTCAAGGACAATTATGTGTTACCATTGGTGCAAATAAGGACCAAAGAGGATTCTTTCATAGCTCAGACAAAAAGAGAAGTGAGGCTGACTCTAACCCTGCCCCCACCTGCTCCTTCAGCCTTTTAAACTTAAGGAAGACATCATTATGACTAAATGACATAAGGCTGCTAGTTCTGTTCCCCTGCTAGATCCCCAAGGACTCTTTTGCCCACTGTGTACCCGGTTTCCATCCCTCTTTACTGAAGGCTGCAGGTCCTTAGAAGCCAAGGCTCAGGCTGTAACTCAAAGAGATGGACGCTCGCACAATATTGATTGGACACTCAATAAAAGGTCACAGGGCCTCCCTCCACTGTGAAGCTCAGCTCTGTGAGTTTGCTCCCCTCAATGCAGCCACACACACCGCCGTGTCCCCTGCATCAGCCACCTGGGGGATAAGCAGAAATCGCAAACAAGCTAATCATTCCTTCCTCTTTCCTCTGCTTTTTCTCCCCACGACAGACAACCACCAGCTCCTGAGTGGTTCCCAAATGTCACAATGGCTTGTATGGGATTTTTAAGAAAATTATTTATTAATTGAACTGGTTAATTAGGTCCCTGAGGCCTGCACGCTAATTGAGAGCCACAGAGTTGGCAAGGCAAGAAAGCCAAGACAAAAGCAATTGCTGGAACAAATAGGAAAACACTAAAAAATTGCTCAACACACACATAAATCTACACATTTTCTTCAGCACCCATAAATTAACTATGAAAATAAACAACTTTCTACTTTTTTTTTCTTCTCCTCCTTCTTTTTCTTCTTCTTGGGTTTCCCCTTTTCCTCGCATAATTTTGTGACCTGCCAAATGTTCTTCGTTTCTTGATGTTCCCGTGATGGAGAGAGACGCTCAGCCACTGAAATCTGCCACATTCCACAAAGCATCTGTCTCCACACAGCGCCCCGCATTCATTAAGTTTGTACCAATTAGAAGCAATAGCTTATAGCACAAACAACCGTTTGTGCCTCCCACTTTGAAAAATCTTCCTAAAGTGAGCATGTCCCTCAGTGTGCCCTTGTGTCAGCCAACTTTATCTTCACAAAGTCTCTTTTTCTTGCATAATTAGAGGCAAGATCCATCTCTTCTCCCGTCTTCTCTGAGGCTCTGTCTTTGTCCCTTTCTACTTCGCTCTCGAGTGCACCTTGAGAGCGAGCGCGCTTTTGTCAAGAAATCACACCAAGGTTGTCTGAAAGACTTGTGAGATGGAGTCATAGGCGGAGGTTGGTTTGGGGACCAGAACACAGGGAGAGACGCGCTGACACCTCGACAGTTACACCTGTTTCAACAATTATCCCGCTCTCTGATAAGAGATGAACTCCTTGCATGGGTGCTTCATCGAGTTTACAGTGAAAGTTTTCATCGAAAGCAAAGTCGTGTGTATACTAACTTCCAAAGCCCCACTTTCGTTAGCATTTCAATGTTAGAATGCTGCAGAAGAACGAAAAAACAGCCATCTGACACTGAATAATATAAATAGATCTATAAATCTTTGTATTTCCTTTTAAAAGCAACATTTGAGCATTATATTTTGATTCTCTAGATCAGGTCTATAGGATATGTAAAGCTTTAATGATAACTTTACTGCAGTGCTATAGATAATGAAAGAGATAAATAGATAGAATCTTGTAAACATCCATTCAAACAGTTAAAATAAATATCTATTATTACAGGATGCATATTGTAAATGATACCTCTTGAAGCAGACCTAATTTAGCACAGAAGACCAAGTATTACTTTGAAACTTTTTCATTGTTGAAAGCCAGATGATTTAAATGTTTCTGAAATAAATTTTTAAATGATTGTATATACATAGTAAACAACTTGATACAAAATATAACATTTGTGAGGTTATAATTACACTCATCGAGCTTTCAGATATGGATATACAGTTATGTTTAAATGAAATTTAACTGCACAGTATATTACAAATGTATACTTATCTCAGAATGAATGTGAGCAAAATTCACGCTAAGATGCTACCACCTACATTAATTCCAGATAAATGTTAAAGGTAGTCACTGCTTCAGAGGACAGAGAGAGATGATGAGTGAATAAATACAATAATAGATTACTTTTAAGTTGTTTTATCTCCCTACCTGCAGGATTACAAAAAGTAACTTTTTGAAACACATTTTTGTTTCACAGACACAATGAATTAAATCAATTTTTGTTTTGTTTTTTTATTGATTATCTGGAGTCTGCTTGCTATGAAGTCATATCAAAAGGCATTAACAGGGGTTACCTATTTATTAATCATAAGCAATATTATCACATTTACTCAATTTGGCATATTTCACGTGTTTATCTAATACTGTTCAGCACCAGTATATATTCCTGGCATAGTTAGGAACGAAATATATTTCATGCCACCAAGTTATTTCTAATAGCAAATGAGACAGGCATCTATTTCAGTAAAATATGGCAGCAAAGTATTAATTTGAAAGAAAAAAGTGTTATTAACATTTTATTAAAATAGCATAGTAAAAAGGGGTCATAACCTTCTAAAAAAAAAGTAATAGGAAGATCTTTAACGGGATTACAGAAATGTTTCCTTTGTACAAACCTCAACTTCAAAGATGACCTTAAACCTTATTATGAACAACTTTCAAGCACCTACTAGGTCACCTAAAATGTTTGAACAATTCCTCTCAGTTTATTTAACTCCACATGAAGGTCAAGAGTGTTTGGACAGCTTTAAATTCGACCATTAATCATATTGTCCATTTTTAATCTGTGTAACAGAATGTCTATGAGGCACAGTCTTGACGTGGGTATAGATTCTTCCAGATGTTTCCCATTTTTGTTGAGGCTCTTCTTAATTGATATCCTCGCAAATTAAAGAAATAGCTATTTATTCTGAAGATAGCTCTTTAACAAAAGCTAAATTATTTACCGTTTCAGCCTTTAAAAGCATAATCACTAGTAAAAGTTTCTCTTGCCATTGTTTTTTTGTTGTTTTTGTTTCACGAAAGCCTCTCTCTGTGTAGTTAGGTTATGGAAGACAGATTTATTAGGACAAGTGGAAACACTGAAATAAGCACATCTATATAATACTGATCTTCTTCAGGTGGAACATTAATGTCCATGTTTGTCAGCAGTATAATATTTCACATAGAAACAAAATTTGTTGAATTACTGAAAAAAAGTATGTGGCTCACTATTTGTGTTACTTTGCGGTTGAAGAGCTGTGTCTCATAGAGTGGTCCGTTTCCTCCAACATCCATCACAGAGGGTAACAGATAACCATTTTCAAGGTTTCAGCTTGAAACTTTCTTGGAGCTAACCCAAGAGTAAATCCTTAAACACTTTATAATAGCTGAAAAAAAACTACTAAAAGGCAAACCATAAGCTGGGCATTTAATTTCAGTAGATATTAGGAAAACTGCAAGATGCTTGTCTCGTTAAGCAACAATTTTTAGAATATAATGTCAGAGTATCCAAACTTTATTTCCCTATTTTGACATAAGATTGCTTTTAATTTTAAACTTGGTGAAAGCTGCAGAAATTGTAATTCTGATCATCGTAGCATGTCAAATTCTCTGTTAGAGGTCAGTTTTTGATATGAGAGGTAATTCTGAAGGCCTTTAAAATGCTCCTCCTTAACATTCAGCCGCATATGTGTGACCCCAGAATCAACAGTATTAACATGTTGTGATTACCGACTTGACTTTATCACATTGAGAAACTGTGTATTGCCCCCTCCTGAAGTGAACTCTGCCACTGACCTGCGTTCCCTCAATCCACAGAGACTGATTTTTCTCCTTCCTTGATAGGGAGAGCCCGACGAGGGGGCACCGGGGTCAGATGCTATTGAGAGCAGCATCAAATAAATGTACGAATAAATTACGGGATAAATGGATGGTTGGATGGGAATCAGTGGAAAAGGCCAAATATTCAAACTTGACCTTAGTTGTTGGTGAGGAAAAGCAGCAGAAAACTATAAACAAAGACCTTGTTTAAGTTTGGAAACTAAACAGTTTCCCCTTAAGGTCACTGCTACTCTAAAGCCTTAAGAAAAAGGGCAGCAATGAAAGTCTTTGGTGCTTTTTTTTTTTATTTTAAGGTAAAGAAACTAGAAACTCAAATTACCGTAAATATTTCATTTTAAACAGAATATGTTCTGAAGCTCTTTTGAAACAAAAGCAGAGCAAACATATTAGAGCCAGAAAGGATAGACAACACCGTTCTCTTTAACCATCTGAGCTTTGAACTTCTGCAGTCTAAAATCTTCTATGTGTGACACAAGGAGAGGAGGCTGTTCTTTAGCTTGCACAGCTTGCCCCATGTGTTGATCAGGGGTGTATGTTGTTGATGCGTACATGTGACAGGCAGCAGCACATTGTGGTGCATCAAAGATCAAAAACAACTTTGCTCTTGTGGATTTTTGCTCGGTGGTGGAAAAGTCATGAAAGATGTTTACTGTTCACGATAGACAGCTGAGGCTGCCACGAAGTAAAGTCCAACAATTCAATAAAAGAAAAGTTTGGAACCCCAATTTCAACCAGTTATAATCATAAATTTTCCAAATGCACTATTTTGGTTTTGTCTCTAAGAAAGCCCAATAAGTATTATGATAAATACAATTCTACTGTACTCCTTGGTGTCTATCAAACATAAATTAAAATAAAAAATAAAACACTGAAATAGATTAAGATTTTACTGAAATTACATAATGTCTACCCAGAAAAACCTTGAAAAATATTCACAATCACCAAATCTAAGTAACACAATTAACCATTGTAAGTTATAAATATGGCTTAATGCAAAGCATTATTTCTCTTCAACACTGTTCAAAATGGAAAAGACTTTTTAGCCTCCAGTTTGAATAAAATGGATGTGAGTTTATATTTATTCTTCATGAAAAATGCTACATTCTGTTCAGCAACCTGGCTAAAATTTTCCATCAGAACATGAAAATGTTTCTTCCAACTTGCATGGTAAATAGAATTAAAAAATCTCTCCAAAGCTCACTCTTGGATAAGTACCGCAAACTAAACTATCTTGGGGTTACCAATTAACTCTAAAGTATATCTGTTTGGCAGCTGGTTGTTTGGCACTGATGTCAAAATAAAGCCTTTCCTAAGATCACGAACCAAAGCATGACCAATACACTGTTTGTTTTGCTTGTTTATTGTCTAGATGCTTGTCTAGTTTTGAAAGGAACATTTATATTATAAGATACACAACTAGAGTAAGTCAGGTGATTGTTGTTGTAGGAAGCCTGTTAATCTGTTCAAGTCAAGTTAAACAGGGAAACATCTAAAACATACAGTAATGGACTATGTGCATAAAGGACCAGGGCTTAAAAAAAAACACATTGCTAGCAGTGTTTTAATTTATTTATTTTTTTTACTTAGTGTATAACACTATGGAATCAAAATTTTAAATTTGTCCAAATACATCAATATAAAAATCTAGTCTGCGAGGGCACTCAGGCATGTTGTCATCTCAATGCTATAAATCAATTTACTGTTATCTATCCTTAACAGATTTAAAGATGCAGAGGCAAGTCTTTGTTTTTTCTGGGGGTTTTTTTGTTTGTTTGTTTGTTTTTGCTGCACTGCAGAAACATATGCATTAGTCTGTCTTTAGTATTACACATTTCTGCCCTGATCATTCAGGTTTAGAGACCCTGTTCAGTTCAGATCTCAGCCCAATACGTATCAACATGCAGATGGAGGGCAAAACAGGCTGTTTGATTAGGCTCACCTTAATGCTCAAGGTTTGTATACTGTAGAAGAAAAATGTACTGTGTCAAAAATATATTTTTAATAAAGAGGACAAACACTGTGAGGGTGAGTTTTTCTTTTAGATACAGGAAGATTATTGGTATTGGTCTGGCAGCTCTTACACCAGCTGGCATGATGCCACCTCAACACAATGCTTTAAATGCTTCACCTTTTCTGATTGCAGATGTCAAAGCTGTCTCTTTTGGAATTATATATTGTATTAAAGGCAAGCGTGGATTGTGAGATCCTGCAGTTAATGAAATAACATTTACTGGTTCCAGTCCAGTCTTGTGTTTCAAAATAAAGATCCCCTGGAATGTCCTGAGGGCCCATGGGTATACTTCATATAAAATCTTTGTTCCCCAACACTGAACTGAAGTTTTAAAAATTTCATCCTTTGCTAGCAAGAACATTCTTCTTACGGATAAAGCCCATCGTCTCTGGTTCAGGTTGTTTCTGCAAAAAAAACATTGAACTAGGGTTCAAGCTACAATTAGAAAATAACTATTATTTGGAGCTAAAAGCTGAACAGAAGAAATGAGCCTTAATGGCTTCTTGCCTCCTTTATGGTTCCTCTGTCACTGACATCTTTATTTTATTCATGATCGACTTTCATATGTCCAAACTGAGTAGACAAACACACATGAAGCTGAAGATCTATGTTATCAAAACACTATAATAAGGTAACTAGCCTGTACTAATTTAGCACCTTTGCAAGTCATTCACACTTTCACTGACAAACTTATGATATATTAACCAAACATTTCATAGCCTCCTGATGATTTTAAACTTTTAATTTTGGATGAACCCTTGTTGAGACGAATACTGCCATTTAATAGGGAGTTTTCTTTCAAACTACCCTGTTATGATCAAATACTGTAGGTTATGATCAAAAACCATAGGTTAGGATATGGCCATTCTAATTTTAAATAGGCCTTTAAACAAACTTGACTATAGAGTATCAGCTAAAATGATCTTTTTGAAATTTTATGAGATTCGCCAAAGAGTGAAATTGTTTGGTCAACTCTGTGAAGCTCAGATAAACACAGTTACCCGTTGAGTGTACTTCCTTTGCATGTCCTTCTCTCACCACCATCACTGTCATCAAATGGGGGAGTGGCAGCCTAGTGGTTAGGGCATTGGGCTTAGAATCCTGAGGTTCTGAGTCTAAGTCCCACTCCCACAGACTGCCACTCTGGGTCCCTGAGCAAGACCCTTAAACCCACACAGCTCCCCGGGTGCTGCATAAAGGCAGCCCACTGCTCCCCAAGTGAATGGGTTGAATGCAGAGAGTTAATTTTGTTGCTCTACTTGTGACAGTACAATGACAAAAAAATTAACTATTTAAAAAAAAAATGGATTTAAAGCTTTTTTGAGGCTCTGTTTTACCAAACTTTACTGTAATTTTTCAACAATTTGCATCATTTGAATGGAGGGAACTTGTTTCACCGATTTTCTTACGACTTCTTTCAGCATTATCTTATTCTACCTCAGCTCTTCCAAACGGCTTTAATAACAGCTGCTGTTTATTGGCAATATTTTCTTCTTATTCATCAGAGGCAAAAATCTATGGAGGACCAAATCTAACATAATTAAAAATAAAATTTGAAAATTTTAGAAAAAAACAAAATATATAGTACATATTTTGTTTTTTTTTCCTTTTCCTTATCGTTATACATACATTTTTCATCAAGAAATGTATATATTTTCTTTTTAGAAAATTCCATTCCAATTGAAATATTAACTTATAAGAATTGAAAAGGGTAGGATTAGGTTGGAGGTTTACAAATGAATCTCACTGATGGTATTTTGTGGCCTGTGCTTATCCAAAGATGGATTTTCTCACCCAGTGTTTATTTGATGAATTATAAACTGTTTATGGAGTCCGTCATTTCCTGTGAAAATATTGGCCATAATGTGAAAGAACAGCAGAAAGTAGTTTTGTCTGGTTAAATAAAAAGCAGCCAATTAGATGTCAGGGTTTCTATGGAAGTCTCCCCAATTGACTAAGTTTGCTGGGTGACATTAACAGTTTTAATAATTTTAAGGTTATGAAATAAATAAATGCAGAGGGAAATAATGGCATTTATACTTAACTTATTTATTTTTAGAAATTATACTTTTAATCACAATTTAAAAGATATATTTAAATACTGAATGTCTAATTCAATTATTTAGCTTTACATTTCAGAATTGTATGATACATTTACTTTTTTTAATGAAGTCCTGACTAAGGAATGTTAAATTTAAGTATTTAGTAAAACGTTTAATGATACATTTCCTTATTTAACTTTACATTTCTGTATTTCATGCTACATTTATTTATTTTATAGAACATGTAATGATACATTTAAATATTTAATGATGCATAAGATGAATAGGTAATACATAAAAATTATCTAATAGGTCATTTAATAGGACATTTATTTATTTATTTTAAGATATATGTATTCATTTATTTTCTTCCCTTTTACCCTCCATACCCGCCCCCCACCCTATCCCCTCACACCTCAATGCCCTGTCGTCCCTTTCCCCCTCAGACTCCTACTCTGATCGATATCCGGTTGTTATTGACATGACACCTGCAGAGCCAGGGCTTTAAGCCATCGAAAACCAATGTGGCACATCAAAAACCAGACTTCAGCTTTCATGTTTGTAAACAGTATTGATTTGCATAATAACCTTAAAAATGAGTTCCCCTAGATTAGGCAAGGACAAACCTGTTCCAGCATTTGTTATGATGCCTCCAGCGTGTGCCTAATTAGAGAAAAAGGAGGCCGGGGCTGTGATAGGATCCAAAAGCAGGCTGTGATCGGCTTGACAAGTTCGTTGCATTGCTGTCAACACCTTTTGGTTTGCCACTGGTAATGAAAGCCATTTTCTATTCAAAAATAAAATTAAATACAAAAACAGACCTCTAGACTTCTTGGCAGACAAAAGCGCTGATGCGTCACTTTTACATGAATGCAAATTATAGCTGCATGTCACCATCATTTATTCATGAGGGGGGCCTTCTATCTCTTGGAGGCTTCACCTGCGCCATGGAAGTGCTCCTTCCTTTGCCGTGTCACAGTGCTGAGAGAGATGTCAGATTCCAGAAGTGACTAGAAGACAGAGACAACACTAGAAGCTCTTACTTAATCAGAAAAGTCCAGTTTTAAAGTGATGAATTGTGGATCTTAGTAGCTAAAAAAATTGAGATACCCTCTTTAGCTATGGGTATTTCTACTGATGTTGGAAAAAGATCATTAATTTAGAAACCTTAATCTTAATCTTTCATATTCTCGTCTGCATGTCAATCTTTACATCAAAATATTTGAAGTTGCATCTACAATTCTAAAATTTTGTGTAATTTAGTATTTTTCTTTCCAGTGCTGCAACAAACAGGCATCACAACAAGCACTGCTGTAAGGCAAAGATGAAGGGGCTTTCCATTTTAACTCCCAGTTGTGGACATTTTTCTTATAATCCACTGCAACATCCACTTCTGCAACAAGAATCCCCCGGTGTGAATGCAAAAGATTAAAAACGAAAAAAGTTTATGGATAAATTAAAGGCCTGCTGCTGTCTGACAAGCCTTTAAATCTAGGACAGTCATCCCAAAGAGGAATGCTCACACTCATCATGCAGACATGAAAGCAAAGTTTTTAACTGTGCTACAAGGGAAATGGAGATGCTAGGCCATTAGTTGGAAACCATTCTTACAGTGATTGAAGATTTACAGTATTTGAAGGCCATGTTTGAAAAATGCTGCACCAATTTTCTACAAAAAGCTAGAAATCTATATGTACACATTTATAAAGTCATGAAAGATTTTTAGCATCAGGTTTAATCAGATAGACTGAGGGGTTTCATGTTTGCATTCTATCAGACAATGCATTCATAAGGCCCTAAAATTTTAATGGTTGTTCTAAAATTGGCATGTTACATAGGAAGAAAATCAAAACAACATTTTTGACAATAATTAAATCAAGAAGAATTCAGTTCTTTAAAAAAAGCCATAATAATTTTAGAATATGCAATTTTCATTTTCTCACATTATAATAAAAAAAACATTCAAAATGACAGACCAGCATCATGAAGTAGGGTAAAAGTTAAAGGTTCACATATAATCCTCACATTATGGATTTGTATTTAGCTTCTTTACTCTAATAGCCCCAAAATAAAACCTACTGCAACTGATTTCCTCAGAGATTTATTTCAGAACTTTCAAGAACAAACTTCATCATGAAGACCAACGTACACAGCAGACAGAGAAATGTTATGACTGTAAGTCAGTCAAACTTTTTGCACCTTTTCATTAACTTTGCAATCCATCATTAGG
Organism: Cyprinodon variegatus; assembly: GCF_000732505.1. Lineage (NCBI taxonomy): Eukaryota > Metazoa > Chordata > Actinopteri > Cyprinodontiformes > Cyprinodontidae > Cyprinodon > Cyprinodon variegatus. Next base: position 277,961 of record NW_015150729.1, read on the forward strand.
AAATCGAAAGTATATGACATCTGTAATATATGGCTCTACATTTAAATGAGAGGTAAGTCAAAGAGCATTAATTTGAGAAGAAGCCCATAGTTTCTCTACAAGATCTGCAGAGACTCACTTTCAGACTGGAGATCATTTAAACAAGACAAGTATTAGCTCTGCACTCTTTGAATCTATAGTTTTCTGGAATAATAATAAAAAAAACCTGAACCAATATGAAAAAGAAGTCATAAGAGTCTCTTCTTTATGAAACCATGATGGTGGCAGCGTCATGCTGAAGGATGTTTTGCCTCATCAAAGAGGGGGAATCTAGTCAAAGTTGGTGCCAAGATGGATGGAACTATATATATGTAGAAGGCAGTCCTGGAAAAAAAGCCACTTAGAGGCTGAATAATACTTGAGCAAGACCTCTAGGTCAGCCATATGTCCAGAGCTACAAAGGGTCAAAATATATTTATCCAATTCAGAAATTTGTTGGAATATATATTCACAGATTCTTTTCATCCAGTCTGACTGAGCTAATTTGCAAAAAATATTAGGAACAATATTAGGCCTCTAGATGAGGAAAAAACTCAGACTTGCAATAATATTTACAGAAAAAAAGGTGGTTATACAAAGTCTTAGCATCATGTGTAATTTTATTGGTTTTATTTGTTTAATCATTTTCTCAAAAACCCCAATTATTTTCATTTCATTTCACAATTCTCCACACAGAAGTCTGTGGTTATGTTTCACCGGACACAATGGAATACTTCTGTAATTTAACAAGGCTAATAAAAGAAAATCAAAACTGATTTGTTGAAAAAAAAAAAAAAAAGTCTTAAAGCTTTTATGGGTATTGTTTTAAATGTTGTATCTTAAAACCTCCATTCAAATTTTTAGATCTAGATTTTATTTTATATTTTCATTGTATTAAAAAACAAAAATCATCAAGGATAATTTATTTTAATTAAGGGCTCTAGAAACTCTCAGGTGGTTGGGACTTTACACGTTGACCCAAATCATTCCTCCAGACACATACTAAAGACTTAGATGAACTTTAGTGTCATTTTGTATACCAGAATTTATACAAAACGAAATTTCCTTTTGTACGGCTCTCATGACATTTCCATTTCTTGAAGTGCAGCAGTGATCATTGATATGGTTAGTTTGAAGCAGAGTTTAGAGTGATTTAGAGTTTTTTTCAACATTCAGCTGTCTGATTGCAGTGGGGAAGAAGCTGTTTCGGAATCTGCAGGACCTGCATTGAATGCTGCAAAGCCTCTTCCAGTGGGCAGCAGGGAGAACAGTCCATGGTGCGGGTGTGAGGGGTCATTGATGGACACGCAATGCTGGGATGAAATGTAATTTATGCAGAGGATCTTCTCTGCAGTTCTCACCACTCTTCTCACGTTCTTATAGTTGGAGCTTCTGCAGCCTCCACACCACAGAGTGAGACAGCAGGTCAGAACGTTCTCTATGGTGCATCTGTAGAAGGTGGTGAGGATGGATGGGGGCAGTAAACTATGTAAACTACACCACATGTGGAAGCTTCTTTCTCAAAGTGTTGACACTGGGATCTGAAAGAATTAGTATTCTACAAGGTAAATGTTTTCCTTTGAGGGCTGTGAGTCTGTGACACCTTACAGATGTTTTAGCCATATGGAGAACTCTGGCTTTTTCCCACCACGACGCAAACAAAGCAAGCATGTCGAAGTTCTTTGCCCCAGCAAAGCTTTATAAGTGATCTACAACTCACACTCAGGTGCACTTTGCAAAGTATACCGACTTTTTTACTGCCCAGGGTTTCAACCGACACAGATGCTGCTTAGTGCCTGTATGCTGCCTCTGCACACATTTCTCAAGATGCCTGCTCTCCTGTGACAGATGCACTCGCAGCAATAACAGTAGAAACCAAACTGCAGAGAAAAAGAATGCAGCATTACTGAATGTAATGTAAGAATGCTCATAAACTCTATCTCTGAGCAGATTGGGGTTGTGGTGAAAAAGTGTTTTTCCTTTTTCTACTTTTTTTTTCTCTATCACACACAGGCCACTCAGCTGTAAAAGCAAACCAAGTCAATCGTGTTTACAAGGAGTAGAGTAAAACTGCAGACTGCTGCTCCCTCTCGCTGCCTCGGCCTTGACTCCCATTTACTGGTGTAACAAACCGTCAGGGAGGGGAAGAAGGCGGGGGTACTGTTATCAGCAGGCCAGATAAACCCCCCTCCAGAGGTAGTGCTGATAGAGAGGCTGCCCCGCCGCTGGGCAAATAGAAAGATCCTATCTGCCTTCCTGCTCTGAGCCGACCCAATCAGCCCAGGCAGAAGCACTGAGGCTTTGCTCAAACAAGGGGAAGATGTGATGGGAGAGGAGACCAGATCGTCAGCTATGTCTGCTCCTCTTTGGAATCACTTTTTTCCAGAGCAGGAGTTGGATCTTTGGTCTACTTAGAGACGTCTGAGAGAAGGGTGACCTCATCCCGAACAGCGGGGCTGTGTGGGGTTTAATAATGCTAATTCAGGTCAGAGCGTGAGGTCAAAGAATTAGCTGGCAACAGCCAGGAAAAAGTTGAGTATGAATTTCTTTTTTTTTTTAAACTTTTTCTGATTACCACAATTCTGGACAAAATCCATCGTTTTAAAGCTTTTGCTAGTGAGCATCACTGGTTTAATGCTGGATATTAACACTGGGTCAGCAGGATAGAGTATTGATTATTTGAGCTTCTCACTGCTAGAATAAAGTAAACACTCTTGTGAGTATTCATAAGGAGTGATATCGGTGGAGAAACTTCAGCATCAAGAATTAAAGCGACTTGCAAAAGCATTTACACCCCAAAAGCCTATTTTTACATTTATTTACAGTAGGTGCAATGCCTTCTTTTGGAATTGTATGTATGTGACCAACATAAAATATAACATGTGCCTTTAGAAAGTTAGAAAAAAATCTTAAGACTTTGTGCTTTTACATTAAACCCCTTTTACTCTGATATCTCTAAATAAAATCCAGCAAAACTAACCGACGTTAATAGTCATTTGCATTTACATCTGTATAAGAACAACTGATCTCCAAAGGCCTCAGATATTCATTAGTTGACATTACTGGACAAATAGCATCATAAAGGGCAAAGAGACTACAGACAAGTCGGACATGTGGATGTAGAGAAGATCAAATCAGCTCACCTAAATCAAATTATTGGAAAACCTCTGGATGCCATCGAATGACAACACCTACATTTTTTTGTCAATATGCAAATCACAACATGTATATAAAGGTGCAATTAGTCTATGAAAGGAGCTGATGGCCTGTTTGATTGTCAGCACGGGTGTTCGTTTATATAGGTAAGATTGTGTTGATCTGAGCAAGAGTGTTTTTCTTTTTCATCACTTCATATAAAAAGCAATTCATCTTTTCATGGTGACCCATCGTATAAAATAAAATAAAAATAATTTGATCAATCTTTTTACAAAGTTTAAGTTTTATTATATTGAATAAAAGGTTGAATTAATGCTTAGGGTATGGATTTGCATTTCTCTTTTTTTTAAAGTGCTATAGAATAGCTTGGTAATGTGAAGGCAATAATCTATATTTATAATCTATCCAATTTAATAGAAACAAATGTGACAGATGTTGCCTTTTTAATAAGTTATTATTTCTGATTTTTGACAGAAATCGCAATCAATCCTTACATTTGATCCACGTTAATTCACTGCAACATCATCTGAATATTTCTTTTCTTTTCATCCACTGATTAGTGTTCATCTCAACAACAGAGCAGGACCCTGACTGTTCATTCTATCTGTCCTCTTTCTGCTAAGGGGGTCATCTGAGAGCAAATCCAGTCTTTTCTTTTTCAGAGGTCCTATGATTCCTTATAAACAGGCCTTTCTATCATGGTGGATGTTTACTGATGTTGCAGAAACTGTTTTAGAGTAAAAGATTTCTCGTGCTCCTTCCACCACCTCAGCGCTAATAGTTAAAAATACATTTCCAACAACAGGCCAAAGATTTTGTGTGATGACCATTTACTGGAAGGTGAACAGAGGGCTCTGTAGGGGTGAAGAGTCCACAGCTGCCATTGCTCATCTCCATGAAATAGTGGAATACAGCTGCACCTACAAATGTGGGCTAAAAGAGGAAGGCTTTAGACATATGGCTCGGCCCTGTATGCTCTGAAAAATATGCAGAAAATCAGATAGGGATGCTTCTGCATGCACTGTACACTTGTGAATGCACCCAGATATTCAAAGTGAATCATATACAGATTTGCATTCGAAACAGAAATGTGCGCGCCATCGCCACACATAAATATGCATTCCTTTACATTAGAAGGCAAGCACACATGGATGGTGAACACCTTCTTGCGGCAAGCAGTGCCTGCGACAGATGTACACAAGGCTGTTTCAAGGAAGAAAGCCCTTTTATTTCTTTTTGTTCTCTCTATATTTCGGCATGCCTATCTCCGTACACACTGTGGCCATGTCACCAAAGCTGTTTCTTTTCTCTGTTTGCTTTTTTTTGCTGCATTATCACCATGAAGTTGAACTCATTTGTGCCAGGAGAGATTAGAAGAGAAGCAGGGCAAAGCTAAGGCAGAGATGTTTTTGTCATTAGTGAGCTGACTCTTTGTTATGCACCAGGCCAAGGAGGTCTAATGATGACGTTTGTATCAAGAAGAAAAAGCTGAGTCTCTACGGTTCATACAGACACACATATAGGGTCTGAAATCGCTGGCTTTGCTGCAACTCTTTAACTCTTTTCAATGATGAAGATGAGCCCACTGTACACCAGTGCTGGTTGTCTTTCAGTGATGACGTGGATAAACAGATAAAGACCCTCACCCCCTGCTGAAAAAAATGTAAAAAATAACCCCCATTGCTGTTTTTTTTACCTGTAAAAAGCTAATTGTTTTTGCCATTAAAGAACTATGAGCTGTCATGCCTTTGACAAAACATGAAGCGAGGAGGAAGACAGAAAGATGTGAGGAAGGGAAAAAAATACTTTTTATTTTTGTCGCTTCAGTGTGATGGCTAAGAATCTCCTAAGATACAAATGAGGATGTTTTGATTCGGGATGAGGGGCAGATCAACCTTTCCAGGCAGGGGCCTCTGAAGTTTTCTCTCTGTTCTTCTCTTCAGCCACCGGGTGGCAGAAGAGTACAAGGAACACAAGGGGCTTTGAAATAACTGCTTTACTCACCAAGTAAAAAAAGAGCAAGGACAGGACTGTTTTATTTATTTTTTTCTTTTTCTTTAACCACAAACAGCTTGAAAATTGCTGTTAAAGTTACAGTAAAGAGATGGTTTATGATCAAATGCTTTCAACCAGGGTTATTAAACATGCTCATATATTTGTCTTAAAAGGGCTTTTTTGTGGGGGATGAAGATAATTTGGAATAATGAACTCAATTTAACTGATGCGTTGAGGTTTGAAAATATATCCGCTTCACATAATGTAAAGCATTTATATATATATATATATATATATATATATATATATATATATATATATATATATATATATATATATATATATATATATATGACTTTAAGTTTTAGTTCACTAAGGCAGAGTCAAATAAAATACCAGTAAACAGTAAAAACAACATGCATGACTTTTAAGGAATTCACTTTTTTTTGTACATCGTCCCACTAAGGCTCAGTTCATTTACAAAAGCATTTTTTCACTAATTAATATGCATTTTGCATATGCAAACAACTTTTATGTTGGTGGCTCAACTTGTAAAGATGTACAGCAGATAAAACAGAAGAAAAATGTTTTTAGACACTGAAAATGCCCTCTGACCAAATAAGCTTTAAGTTTAGAAAGGAAAGAAACTTTATATACATTTTCTTTTGTGCAAATCTCCCTTGCAAATTCAAATATGAGAGTATGTTTGACCAACAAGTCAAGTAACTTATTTTGCATAAAATGTGACTTTGTAAATCTTGATTAAAAGTAAGTTTAGCAAAGAACCAGGAACTAATCTTTCATGTTCTATATTGAAAAGGAGGCAAAGTTCAGTTCTTACAGAAAAGCAAATATTAATAGCATGAAAAAAAAGCACTTTCTCCAAATATTCTTTTAGGCTATGAAAATTAAAGTTTTTATCTTTAGATAAGTTATATGATTCCATATATATATATATATATATATATATATATATATATATA